>NC_064642.1:738153145-738456175 GCF_023864345.2 Schistocerca serialis cubense
TCGAAATCTCTGTCATATTGTTACATAAACTGACTGAAACATGTGAGTGTCCCCAGATCTCTTACACATACACAACCTAATTCTAATGTAAAGAGTAAAATCTGGAGGGCCAACTAAGATGGAAAAGGGTGACTGCAAATGATTCATAGAAATTTCACGTATTACAGCTTCACATATCTAAAGCCCACCCTCTTCCACAAATGTTGTTAAATCCGGATCCCGCTACCGCCGGGTCTGGGTAGTTACTATAGCTATTTGGCAATGTTAGTGGCAGAGGGTGGCCGAATGCCCTTCATGACGCCACCCCAAACCCTTGGGACGAATGTAGTGTACCCCAGCTGTTTCTGCCTAGTGTAAGGCATGAAAGAGTGTGAATGTGTTGTAGAATGTCTGCGAGTCGTGTAACTGAGGCGGAAAGTGGGGACCAGCCCGGTATTCACATAGGAGGATGTGGGAAACCACCTACAAACCACAGCTGGCTGGCATACCGGCCCCTCGTCGTTAGTCCGCCGTTCAGATTCGATCTGGGGCAAACGCGCCTACCCAAGTCCAGGAGGCAGCACATTAACGCTCTCGGCTACCTTGACAGGTCGCTTTCACAAATATACAATGAAAAGAACAGCTTTTAATGATTCTCTTATGTCACTGAACGTTTCACTGTGATTCCCGTGGAGTCAGAGAGACAGTAGTTCGCCAAATGGCGAGTAATTAATAGAGAGTGAAGTTCAAAAAACGGCTCTGAGCACTATGGGACTTAACAACTGAGGTCATCAGTCCCCTAGAACTTAGAACTACTTAAACCTAACTAACCTAAGGACATCACACACATCCATGCCCGAGGCAGGATTCGAACCTGCGACCGTAGCGGTCGCGCGGTTCCAGACTGAAGCGCCTAGAACCGCTCGGCCACAACGGCCGGCGGGAGTGAAGTGTGTCTTGCAGTATGGAAAGAGTGAATCCCTCACTTCCTTGCAGCGTTCAGCGATAATGCGACATTCCATACAAACAATCAGGTGAAGCGTCACAATCACCACACCTGGACCACGAAAAATTCCAACTTAGATCTGAGATTGAAAGAGCTCTTCAAAGGTGAACGCCTTCTGTGCTGTTTGTGTAGGAACGTGTACAAGGCCAACTTTTTCCTGGAAGCCATGTCATGGGTAGCACGTATGTCCACATGTAGGAAGACTGGTTATTTAATGAAGTGACAGCTGACAGCCGAAACTCCATATTCCGACAAGGCGGAGCCCCTAGTCATTGGTACAGAGTAGTGCGTCGCCATCTGAGCAAGGAACTGTGGAATCGGCGTTGTATCAGCAGGATGCGGCAACGTTTAGGTGGCCCCAAGCATTCCTGAGCTTTATGATTATTTTCTTTGCTGGTAGGTGGAAGACAATGTTTACGTACCATCTCCACGGGTAGCGTTAAGTATCTACGCTGTGGTACCCACAGAATCGTGTTGACGTCTATGTTTGGTTCAAGGAGGCAAAAAGCTAAACGTTGGGTCATCTGCTGTGGTGCTGAAAGAATGTAGTCTATGTAAACGAAGTAAAGTTGCTACAGGTGCTGAAGCAGTTTTTCGGAAAGCGTTTTAATTGTAGCGTAAATAAATGAAACACTATATATTTTGGATTCACATTTTTTTCTATACAGTTGTTCTCAAAACAATGCAGGGAAGCTACTGGTTAAATATATTTGATTATTTCAAATTATAAGTCTCCCATCATAGTCTGTTGATGAGGTGGTTACCTTTTCGTTGTTGCTCATATTCATTACGATTCTTCAAAGTTAAGTAACTCGCTGTCCATTGTTTGAAAAATTGCAGTGAATTAAGAGTGGGAACTGCTATAGGTGATCGGGGAGAAGGACAAATAGGTAGCCTGAAATTGTTGTCATCATTCGAAATGCTTATCTCCTCTTGCTGGGTTAAGAGGCAGAATGAAGAAGATCGATCCAGCTACGATTCGATCCAACAACCTTTCGGCTGCAAAGCAGACTCTCTACCAGTACTCCACCACATCAGAAGTTAAACAATCCCGGTTACTGTGTTCTGGAAATATTTCCACTCACTCGAATTAAGCCGGCTGTTCGTCAGGTGGCAAAGGCATCGTTCTAACAGTTTAATTTTAATTCGTCATAATTCAGAGAACTTGCACGAAATATTTATAAATTATATACAAAAACCATGCTTGTGAATAATTGTACCTTTTAGTCAGAAACGAATAAAAAATCACTACAGCAGCTCCTGAGATTAGCCTGCATGTACAGACGGCAAGAGCAACCCACTTCAGTGCAATGTGTAGAATGTGTAAGTAACATCAACTTGTGCTTTCTTATACTATGTATCGTCCTATATTTTTTGTGTAATATTTTGTGAAATACATTCATCCAAACTCCAATGAATGATTTGGAATCAATTTATACGTATTAATTACCTTAGCCCTTGGCACTGCCCGGGTAGGTATTTCTACTACATCATTTCCTACTTCCCTCTCTCTCTCTCTCCTTCTACTCCTTCACCTGCTCTCTGTCCGTCTTCTCGAGCCATTTACCTGTCCACCTTCTCCACCTGAACCGATGCCCTGCCTGCTCCACATCTCGTCCTCCGCCCTCTCACCTTCCATATGTTCCTCCTCCCCCGCCGGCCGTGGTGGCCGAGAGGTTCTAGGCGCTACAGTCTGGAACCGCGCGACCGCAACGGTCGCAGGTTCGAATCCTGCCTCGGGCATGGATGTATGTGATGTCATTAGGTTAGTTAGGTTTAAGTAGTTCTAAGTTCTAGGGACCTCAGTAGTTAAGTCCCATAATGCTTAGAGCCATTTGATCCCCTGTGTCAGTGTCTTCCTGGCCCTCTCTCTCTGCCTGTCTCTTCCTCACCCTTGTCTCTGTCCATCTCCTCCTACCCCCTTAGTGTGTCCTCTCGTACTCTCACTGCCATTTTCCTGCTCCACCTATCTGTATCCATCTACTTCTTTCTCCTGTCTCTTCGTCCATGTCCTCCTTCCCCTGTCTCTCTCCGAGTTGTCACACTCTCCGCAGTAGGAGGCTGGTGATTCTTGCCTGTGCAGTATTTCTTTCCTGGTCCTAACTAAATGTGAACCACATTTGGACGAAATCATCGCAGGGTTTTAAGATGTACATTTTATCCATTATATGCATTTGACACATAATAAACATATTTTATACATATTTACACACATATTTAACCCGTTTCTCTAGCGAATTTCGCCTTATAGTTTCATTTTAAAGTAGCTGGTACCTTCTGAACTATTTGTCTGGTGCATTCATGGTTGCATGTGAATACTGCCAGAAAAATGTGTCGCGAACATAGTTAATAGTAAGGAAGTAATAAATTAAAACTACATGCTTCATGCGGCAGTTTTACTGCAGGGGAAGCAAAACTTTAGTAAGCGGAAAACTCTTTTCATCATTTTGTGGAAGTTGTCAGCGAGAAAAAGTTTCGCGAAGGCTTTAAATTATGTGCAAAGCTTGTCGCACGTCTCTATGTGATCTCATTCTCAAAGACTGGTTGATGAAAGTATGGGTATCACCGCGTCGTGGGTTATACTGCTTTTCCACCCCCACCCCCATCGCTTTGGTAGGCAGGTGGTTCTGACCCCCCAGAGCGATACTTTCCAGACAGAAAGTGATATGTGTACCAAGTTTGGCTGACATTGGTCAAGTGGCTTAAGGGGGCCAGCATACAAACCATACTTACAGGTGTATGAAGCTCTAGAACTTTCCAAATATATTAAAAACTGTGGTAAAAATTGGGATGATTAACTATAAAATTTGTGTTTGTTTTCTAAATGTGAAGTTAAAAATGTAACAACTCATTTATATTTTCATAAATTAAATAAAGTCTAGAGTTACATACACCTGCAAGTATTTTTTGCACGCTGTGCAAGATTCATCCAAGAACCTCTCTTACTTATGATAGAAAGTGAGCCTGTAGCAACTAATGTAGTCAATAGTAAGTGAAAAAGTGATTAAATTTCACATGTAAAAAATTTTTTTTTATGTTTTTGGACTTCGATTTCTGTTGTGCGCAGTGGCAGAACTGTACACGACGTTCAAAGTCGTCGCCATGCAATTCCTGGTGAATAGAAATGTGCTACAGGTGCAATCGATGTTGATGTAACATTCTCAATACCGAAGTTTTTGAGATTCCCGATTCTCTCGCAATTTGTTTGCTATTGATGTGCGGATTAGCCCTGACAGTAGCTAAAATACCTACTTGGGCATCATCATTTGTTGCAGGTCGTGGTTGACGTTTCGCATGTGGCTGAACACTTCCTGTTTCCTTAAATAACGTAACTATCCGGCGAACGGTCCTGACACTTGGAAGATGTCGTCCAGGATATCGAGCAGCATATATAGCACACGCTTGTTGGACATTTTGATCACAATAGCTATACATAAATACGATATAGACCTTTTCCGCAAATTGTAAACGGTCCACTTTAACACGGGTAATGTATCACGAAGCAAAGAACGTCCGCACTGGCGGAATGTTACGTGATACCACGTACTTGTACGTTTGTGACTATTACAGCGCCATCCATCATAAAGCGGTAAAGTGGTCCAACTAAGACATTCATATGTCTCTACGTACTACACGAATATGTAATAAAAAATGGGGGTTCCTATTTTTTAAAAACTCAGTTGATATCCGTTTGACCTATTGCAACGCCATCTAGCCGTCTAGCCAACCATAGCGCTATCTGGTTTCCCCCTTCAAGGTAGACAAGTTTCGTTCTTTGTAGTTTTTTCGTTTGACGCTTATTTCGTGAGATATTTAGCCCGGTCACGATCAGTGGACCACCCTGTATACGTATATATGTACTAATAATAAGTACAGATATATGAGAGTGCACTACGAAACCGACAGTGGTGTTTAACAAATAAGTGAGGAAAAAGAGCGATTACGTGCCCATGCAGGTAGCCGTAAAGCGATTCGGTGAGTCTTGCCGTTTCGGCGTGTGTTGTTGAATAGCCTGCCGGCCCCAGCTGTGCACCACACCGACAGTTGGCGTCCCTGCCGTGTCGTTAAAGCCACGGGGCGGTGGTGTATGTAGCGTGCGCCTTCTGCCTACGCCCCGCCGCCTCCTGTTCCACGCTGTCCGTGCTTTGCCCTCCGAAACAAAGTCGCCGGTGTCGGCTGAGCGTGGGCGTGCAGCAGCGGGCAATCTGCCGCGGCAGAGCGCGGCTGCGCCACGCGACAAAAAGCCGCCACCGTCACCAGCGGGCAGCAAAAACTGCGCCATCGCTCTGCGCCACCCCGGCAGCCAGCAGGCAGGCGCCGGGCTCCGGGCCGCCGCGCTCATGACGCGCATAATTGAATCGCTCGGCCCGCGACACGCAATTAGACTCCCCTTCAGTTGGCGCGGCTGCGGGGCTTCGGCGCACTGGAGGGACGGCAGGCGCGGGCGCTGGCGATCGGCCGACACCGGTCTCACAGCGAGAACGCCTGGCGCACTGGGCCCTCTCCGATAGCGTGGCAGCCGAAGAATGTGTTCACATTACTAAATTACTCGTGCGTAATATACAGAATAGTGGAAAAAGGTGATGAGTCAGATAACTATCAGTTCGGCTTTCGGAAGGGTAAAGGTGTCAAGGGAGTGGTTCTGACATTTCGGTTCACAAGGCTGCGTTTACAGTGGCACTGATCTCTGTGGTTCCCGCCGACTACCGAACCACGTGTGCGCCGCGCGGGATTAGCCGAGCGGTCCAGGGCGCTGCAGTCATGGACTGTGCGGCTGGTCCCGGCGGAGGTTCGAGTCCTCCTTCGGGCATGGGTGTGTGTGTGTTTGTCCTTAGGATAAGTTAGGTTAAGTAGTGTGTAAGCTTAGGGATTGACGACCTTAGCAGTTAGGTCCCATAAGATTTCACACACAGTACGTATGCGGTCACAGTGTAGCCGAGCTCACGGCGCAAATGCGCAGACTTTGACGGCAAATGGCGAAATTCAAACGAGTTTGCTTTTTTCGGTCACATTGACCGACACAACCCGAAATAAGGACTGTGAGAAAGTGATTGAGGTTTTTGTGGCATCCTGAGGATGAGAAAATGTAATCGGGACATACATCGGAATCCATGCAATGAAACTGCAGGTTGAAACTTCCTGGCAGATTAAAACTGTGTGCCGGTAGGAGACTCGAACTCGGGACCTTTGCCTTTCACTACCGAGCGAGGTGGCGCAGTGGTTAGCACACTGGACTCTCATTCGGGAGGACGACGATTCAATCCCGTCTCCGGCCATCCTGATTTAGGTTTTCCGTGATTTCCCTAAATCGTTTCAGGCAAATGCCGAGATGGTTCCTTTGAAAGGGCACGGCCGATTTCCTTCCCAATCCTTCACTAAACCCGAGCTTGCGCTCCGTCTCTAATGACCTCGTTGTCGACGGGACGTTAAACACTAACCACCACCACCACCAATTTGCCTTTCACTGGCAAGTGCTCTACCATCTGAGCTACCCAAGCACGACTCACGCCCCGTCCTCACAGATTTACTTCTGCTAGTATGCCAGTATCTCGTCTCCTACCTTCCAAACTTTACAGAAGCTCTCCTGCGAACTCCACAGAACTAGCACCCCTGAAAGAAATGATATTACGGAGATATAGCTTAGCCACAGTCTGGGGAATGTTTCCAGAATGAGATTTTCACTCTGCAGCAGAATGTGCGCTGACATGAAACTTCCTGACAGATTAAAACTGTATTTTCATTTACGTATTCTGACATACGGCACCATCTATTGTATCAATTTTAACACCATTTTTTTTCTTCTGATATACTTCTCCGATAATGCTCGCCGTGAACCAGTAGCCGCTCTGAGCCTGTAACGTTCCCTTATATAGATATAATAAACTTTACGGTTCTTGACGGATTGATTTGTTGGTCCGCTTGTTGATCCATGATATTATCAGCAACGTCCTGTATATTCAAATCAAAAACCATTAAATCTTTTGCGGTCCCCTTCAGTTATTGACCATATTTCGGCGCCTTAAGGAAAAATGGAAACACCAGAGATTTCAGCACTGTCAGTTTATTATATCTGTATATGGCACGGTTTTCCCAAATCACTGTCAGTTTCGATGCAGCACCCCTACCTTGAAAAATTCTGCGTCGTATTTCCTGTGTAGAGGCGCCCTCTTTCTGAACTACCTAGCTTAGGTAGACAAAGTGATCACTGTCTTCATATTCTGTCAGTACATCAGTAGCTGGTAGTGATTCACCTCTGTCAATTATCACGATCTTGGTCTTCTTCATACTGATGTCACTTTAAACTTCTCGCTTTTAATCTTAACTCTGTCCTGGGCTTCATCCATTTCCAGTTGTGATTCTGTGACAATGCGGTGTCATCAGTAAATATTAAATTAGTGATTCTTTGTCCTCCAATCGGATCTCACCAGTCCAGCCCTAAAGACTTTTCCTCATGACATCCTCTCCATAGATGTTAAATAGAACCGGTGACAGAATACACCTCTATCTGACTTCGTTACATACTCGTAGTTCATAAGAATCTGAAATAGTCTGATTATTGCATTAGTATCAGAGTAGATATTTCTGATAAACGTATAATATGATCAGGCACTTCCATTTCTGCTAGTACGCTCCACACCTTTCACTGGCCAATCACAGCGCTGCACATTTAAACGCTTTGAAGAACATACCAGATGTATGCGGCTAGAACACACAGAAAAATCATCCATAGGACAACAGGGCATATAGGAAGAACACATCTTCAACTTCGAAAACACGGAGGTACTGTGCCGAGAAATTGGCTTCTGAGAAAGTGTTATCAAAGATTCCCTATAAATAAGGCCGGCCGGAGTGGCCGTGCGGTTCTAGGCGCTGCAGTCTGGAACCGAGCGACCGCTATGGTCGCAGGTTCGAATCCTGCCTCGAGCATGGATGTTTGTGATGTCCTTAGGTTAGTTAGGTTTAATTAGTTCTAAGTTCTAGGGGACTGATGACCTTAGAAGTTAAGTCGCATAGTTCTCAGAGCCATTTGAACCATTTGAACATAGAAATAAGGATTTATGACAACCTGGTCAACAGGGATGAATGATACTGGCTAAGCGCAGCGTGGAACTGTGCGATAGCGGCAATCCGTCGGGAGCGCGCCTGCCAAATCCTCCGCCACAGACGCTGGCAGAATGCCCACACCAAGGGCCGATTTCGGACGCCGTGGTCGGCGGCTGTCCCCACCACTGTGCGCCCGCCGCCGGACCACCGCATCCTCCCGAGGACTAGTGGCGGGAGGAGACCGCGCGCATAAATGACCCGCTCTCCGCGAATCTCGACACTTCGCCATAAGATGCCTAGTAGGACACTTCCCGAAACATCACTATATACCAACGCTGCCACCCGGCTGGAGATTCGAGAACCTTCATCAACATTTTTCTTCCTCCCACGTATATATGGTACAATGACAACGACGATAAAGATCGAGATATTGGAACCAATACAGAGTCTTACCGACAATCATTCTTCTCTACCGCCATTCTTGATTGGAACAAGGTAGTGGGGATCCAGTAGCGGTACTAGGTGTACCCTCCACCCTCCTTGTGGAGCAGGATGTACATGTAGACGCGTAACCGCATTTTATTTTTGTTACAGGTATAGCGTCCAGCAGTGTGGTGCATTTGTGAAATTTGTGTTTACTGCTGTTACCAGGAGTCGTAGGGTGTACAGTATGTCCGAGGTGCATTGGTCAGGTGTCAGGGATATGACGAGAACGAGCATTTGAAGCAAAAAAACCGTACTACATAAGGGGTTTAAAATGCGTACCTTAAGAACCACTAATACATACGCTTCTTCTGTGAAAAAAATCTCTTCTCCATGAAGTTCTTTACTTCACATGGTTCAAGAGTTGGTAGTATGGACCACAACAAAAGAATGTCTAGTAAACATTTGCTCCAAACCGCATCTTCGATACTGTAAAACAAAACCCTTCTACTTTAAGCTCATTGCCCTCCATGTTTTGAGAAGTAGTGGTACGAACCAAAACAGGGAAAAACTTCCAGTAAGCTTGCGCTCTAAAGTGCGTATGCGTAACTTGACAGATCTGAACACTTGTTCATCTTCGCTACTGGCCATTAAAATTGTTACACCACGAACATGACGTGCTAGAGACGCGAAATTTAACCGACCGACAGAGAGATGATGCTGTGATATGCAAATGATTAGCTATTCAGAGCATTCACACAAGGTTGGCGCCGGTGGCGACACCTACAACGTGCTGACGTGAGGAAAGTTTCCACCCGATTTCTCATACACAAACAGCAGTTGACCGGCGTTGCCTGGTGAAACGTTGTTGTGATGCGTCGTGTAAGGAGGAGAAAAGCGTACCATTACGTTTCCGACTTTGATGTTGTTGTTGTTGTGGTCTTCAGTCCTGAGACTGGTTTGATGCAGCTCTCCATGCTACTCTATCCTGTGCAAGGTTCTTCATCTCCCAGTACCTACTGCAACCTACATCCTTCTGAATCTGCTTAGTGTATTCATCTCTTGGCCTCCCTCTACGATTTTTACCCTCCACGCTGCCCTCCAATACTAAATTGGTGATCCCTTGATGCCTCAGAACATGTCCTACCAACCGATCCCTTCTTCTGGTCAAGTTGTGCCACAAACTTCTCTTCTCCCCAATCCTATTCAATACTTCCTCATTAGTTATGTGATCTACCCACCTAATCTTCAGCATTCTTCCGTAGCACCACATTTAGAAAGCTTCTATTCTCTTCTTGTCCAAACTATTTATCGTCCATGTTTCACTTCCATACATGGCTACACTCCATACAAATACTTTCAGAAAAGACTTCCTGACACTTAAATCTATACTCGATGTTAACAAATTTCTCTTCTTCAGAAACGCTTTCCTTGCCATTGCTAGTCTACATTTTATATCCTCTCTACTTCGACCATCATCAGTTATTTTGCTCCCCAAATAGCAAAACTCCTTTACTACTTTAAGTGTCTCATTCCCTAATTTAATTCCCTCAGCATCACCCGACTTAATTATCACTTTGATAAAGGTCGGACTGTAGCCTATCGCGATTGCGGTTTATGGTATCGCGACATTGCTGCTCGCGCTGGTGAAGATCCAATGACTGTTAGCAGAATATGGAATCGGTGGGTTCAGGAGGGTAATACGAAACGCCTTGCTGGATCCCAACGGCCTCGTATCACTGGCAGTCGAGATGACAGGCATCTTATCCGCATGGCTGTAACGGATCGTGCAGCCACGTCTCGATCCCTGAGTCAACAGATGGGGAAGTTTGCAAGACAACAACCATCTGCACGAACAGTTCAACAACGTTTGCAGCAGCATGGAGTATCAGCTCAGAGACCATGGTTGCGGTTACCCTTGAGCTGCATCACAGGCAGGAGTGCCTGCGATGGTGTACTCAACGGCGAACCTGGGTGCACAAATGGCAAAACGTCATCTTTTCGGATGAATCCAGGTTCTGTTTACAGCCTCATGATGGCCGCATTCGCGTTTGGCGTCATCGCGGTGAACGCACATTGGAAGCGTGTATTCGTCATCGCCATACTGGCGTATCACCCGACGTGATGGTCTGGGGTGCCATTGGTTACACGTCTCGGTCACCTCTTCTTCGCATTGACGGCACTTTGAACAGTGGCTCTACCCTTCATTCGACCTCTGCGAAACCCTACATTTCAGCAGGATAATGCACGACTGCATGTTGCAGGTCCTGTACGGACCTTTCTGGATACAGAAAATGTTCGACTGCTGCCTTGGCCAGCACATTCTCCAGATCTCTCTGCAATTGAAAACGTCTGGTCAATGGTGGCCGAGCAACTGGCTCTTCACAATATGCCAGTAACGACTCTCGATGAACTGTGGTATCGTGTTGAAGCTGCAGGGGCAGCAGTACCTGTACACGCCATCCAAGCTCTGTTTGACTCAATGCCCAGGCGTATCAAGGCCGTTATTACGGCCAGAGGTGGTTGTTCTTGGTTTTGATTTCCCGGGATCTATCCACCCAGATTGCGTGAGAATGTAATCACACGTCAGTTCTAGTATAATTTATTTGTCCAATGAATACCCGTTTATCATCTGCGTTTTAATGGCCAGTAGTGCACATCTCTTCTACTCAATTCGACTTCACAGCTCTTACGGTATGCATTTTATAGACAATGTTCACTAGACAATTTATGCTTCTTTTGGCATTTTCTCACCATCGAGTGGCGCCTTAATGCTCTCTTAGTTACTACCTGAACGAGTTGCTCACTTTGCTGCATCAGTGGCAGCAGCAGCGTTTATAAATACTAGTACTGCTGTATCATCTTTGGTGCGGCCACTCTATTTTCCGTGTGTTGGTGTGTTTGAGTAGTCGGTCGGTTGTGACAGAGCAGCGAGGAAGTCTCTGTGGAGTGTGGTCAGGCCAGGGCTGCTGGCGGTATGCACGCACAGTCAGAGTTGTGAGGCACTAGCTGCGAGACCTGAAAAGTTCGTGGCCCACTGAACCTGGACACTGGAGTTGAGTAATAAGTTAACCTGTTACGAAACCTCAGCTGGTGTGACATTTCTTTGTTCTTTGCCGGTTGTGGCAACCTGGGCCATTCCTGCAAGCAGCAATGTATTTTGTGCTGGAGTCTGCAAATTATGCAGTAGTCTTCCTATACGGTGTTTAACTATTGAAATGATTGTAACTTATTAGTGAAGTGCACCAGCGGTACCTTCTCCGTTGTGGTCGTTAACATTCAGGTTACCTGCCCTGGTCGTTAGCGTAGTTTTTTAGGAATGTGTTTTCCTCGCCGTGCTGGTGCTGTCCAAGACGGTGTGTAGTTTAACAGCTTGAGGTTGTTCTCCTTTTTTCTTCTTTGAGTGGTTATTGTGCCTTGACTGTGCTTAGATGCCAATTATCAAGACATAGTGCTGCTACAATCTTCGTCCTCACTGATATTTTTGGTTGTCATGCCGTTGGTCAGGTGGAAGGGAATTGATTAGGTTGGTGGTTGGTACTTCAGCCGTCCCTAGGTCGTGCTGCCACCCGATTATTCACCTACATCTACATCTACATTTATACTCCGCAAGCCACCCAACGGTGTGTGGCGGAGGGCACTTTACGTACCACTGTCATTACCTCCCTTTACTGTTCCAGTCGCGTATGGTTCGCGGGAAGAACGACTGCCGGAAAGCCTCCGTGCGCGCTCTAATCTCTCTAATTTTACATTCGTGATCTCCTCGGGAGGTATAAGTAGGGGGAAGCAATATATTCGATACCTCATCCAGAAACGCACCCTCTCGAAACCTGGCGAGCAAGCTACACCGCGATGCAGAGCGCCTCTCTTGCAGAGTCTGCCACTTGAGTTTGTTAAACATCTCCGTAAGGCTATCACGGTTACCAAATAACCCTGTGACGAAACGCGCCGCTCTTCTTTGGATCCTCTCTATCTCCTCCGTCAACCCAATCTGGTACGGATCCCACACTGATGAGCAATACTCAAGTATAGGTCGAACGAGTGTTTTGTAAGCCACCTCCTTTGTTGATGGACTACATTTTCTAAGGACTCTCCCAATGAATCTCAACCTGGTACCCGCCTTACCAACAATTAATTTTATATGATCATTCCACTTCAAATCGTTCCGCACGCATACTCCCAGATATTTTACAGAAGTAACTGCTACCAGTGTTTGTTCCGCTATCATATAATCATACAATAAAGGATGCTTCTTTCTATGTATTCGCAATACATTACATTTGTCTATGTTAAGGGTCTGTTGCCACTCCCTGCACAAAGTGCCTATCCGCTGCAGATCTTCCTGCATTTCGCTACAATTTTCTAATGCTGCAACTTCTCTGTATACTACAGCATCATCCGCGAAAAGCCGCATGGGACTTCCGACACTATCTACTAGGTCATTTATATATATTGTGAAAAGCAATGGTCCCATAACACTCCCCTGTGGCACGCCAGAGGTTACTTTAACATCTGTAGACGTCTCTCCATTGATATTCAGTGTTACTCTTGGCTGCCTGTCTCACCTAACCTGTTGTTAGAGTTTCCTCCCCAGGCCGACCCTTGGACACTTTTGAGCACCACTGTTCTGTAGTTTGGGACTGTGATTTTCTTGTGTTTCAGCCGTGTATTAATTTAGTTTGTTTTAATGTTCAGTATGTGGCCTTCAGCTGAACCTTATGTGAAATATTTTAAGATACAACCTTCAGGCGTCTGAAAAAAAATCTTCATTTGAAAATTTTCTCTCTGTCTTAAGTCATTATCCAGGCCTTAAGACTTCAGTTGTTCTATGTTCAGTATATGGCCTTCCGTCGAACCTTACGTGAAATATTTCAAAATTAGGCCTTCAGCCTACTTAAATTAAAATTTCCTTACTGGAGGTCTTGTTATCTCGGCCTTAAGCCCTCAGTTCTTCTATTTTGTAACTAAGGCCTACAGCCACGTGTAATCCTTAAAGCAATTATAATAACTTCTGTTGTGGACTTCAGCCGTATTGTTTCTGAATTCTTTTAAGGGCATGTGTGATTAAGTGTTTTTAGCAAATAAAGTTTTTATGTTAGTGCTACTAGCAGCAAGTGATTTTGGCCCCTTTCCACAACCTGATTCGCTCTGTCCTGCGAAACCACATTTTAATTGGTAGCAGCACGTGGTTACGTTTGTGGTATTGCCATTCCAGTTGCTGTAAGTTTGAGTTTTATTTCTGTTGCACTATACTGTTTCGGTTGTTGATTGTTTCAGGTGTCTTGTTTATTTGGCGGTCAGGTAGTGCCCGGGAATCGGCCTGTTGAGGAAGGACCACCTTGTTTGTGAGTTGGCAATAAGGCATCAGCCCGTTAAGAGCAGTGTTCCGGACTTGATGGCCCGCTTGCTTGCTCCCGTTCTCCATCTAGTTCACGTCATGCCTGCGGTGGTGGGTGAGACAGAAGCAGCCTTGGAATATTTGTTTAAGGCGGTAAGGGCCTTGAGGGCACAACTGGTGTTTTGGAAAGAGCTCAACCTAGTGACAGACAATTGGATAGGGTGCGGGCACAATTAGTGCACTTAAACAATCGGACAGTGGATTTGGGGATATTAGAATTGGAAGATAATCATAAATAATTAACCGTCGGGTTGGATTGTTTGGTTAATGCATTGCAGTTTAAGCTCACATGTCTAGAATTGGATGGCAGGACGTCTGAAGAGCGGGATTCGCTATATCAAAGAGGAACTGAGAGCCAGCCCGGGGGTGGTGTTGTTGTATCCTCTGCGGGGTTAGACGCAGCGTTTGCCAAATTGCCTAATCCTCTGGCTTATTTCTTTCGAGATATTAATGAATTAGTTGTAGATCGACGTGAGCAGGTCGAAAACTTACTGTGGTTGTTGGTTCGTCTTGAAGAACATGCTGCTACCTTTCGTTCTCCGCACCAAGTAGGTTCGTCAATTTTGGGAAAAACGACATTTTGTCATGGAGGGAGTGATTGATTATTTCGTATTTTTTTTTGTTTATTTATAGACGCAATCACATTCTTATGACACAGTCATAACCGGTTTCGGTCATGCAAAGACCATCTTCAGAGTCTAAAGGCGGCATTCAATGAACACAGGTTCTTGCGCTGACAGTGTATGAACCTGTGTTCAGTGTATGCCACCTTTAGAATCTTAAGCTGGTCATTGTTTGGCGGAAACCGGTTATGACTGTGTCATAAGAATGTGATTGCGTCTATAAATAAACAAAAAAGAAGGTTTGTCAATGCTGTATCCGGTAGCTAGAGGTGAGTTGCGGACCCTCCTGTCCCGAGATATGGCGGGAAGTTTCTCCTTATAGTAAATGAGGGAGCTCGTGATTAGGCAGAAATTGACAACCGGAGTTCGGGAACAGCTTGAGTGTCGTTACAGCTGGAGGATGCAGTAGGATAAAGAGCAGTTACATCAGTATATCGATTTGCCAGAACGAGGATTAGTGTCTGTTGTTCTCAGGGGAATGCGGCAGGTGGATGAGTCGTACTTTATTTTTCGTGATCGTCCTTTAACCTGGGAAGAGCTCCGTGCCGCTATTGTAGCGGTATCTGCGTTGCTGCTTACGGACAATGTATGTCGTGAAGTTGAGGGTGAGGCCACGGGAATTGTCAATGCAGATTCCGAACTGACTACATCGGCTGAGGTCGTTAATAAGAAACCCCGGCGTTGCTTCAGATGCGGTAGCACAGCTCATTTGGTGCGCTCTTGCGTTCAACCTCGAGCGCCTAGAGCCAATAAATGACGCTGGGCTGGCCAGCGACATCGGGGTCGAGCGTTTAAACCTTGGTGTACCCGTATTGTCCCTTCCTCATCACCACCCTTGCCTTACATTTATTCTCGAGTAGGTAGGGAACTCATTTGCGCTCTTTGGATTCTGGTAGCTCCAAATGGCTCTGAGCACTATGGGACTCAACTGCTGAGGTCATTAGTCCCCTAGAACTTAGAACTAGTTAATCCTAACTAACCTAAGGACATCACAAACATCCATGCCCGAGGCAGGATTCGAACCTGCGACCGTAGCGGTCTTGCGGTTCCAGACTGCAGTGCCTTTAACCGCACGGCCACTTCGGCCGGCTCTGGTAGCTGCCTTTTACTATTAAGCTTCGAATGCTTTCTTGAATTTGGGCATCTTACGAAACTTCAGTCGGTCCCTTCTCCAGTGCAGAGATGTCGGGTGGCCAATGGCCAGGTGTTGCCTCTGCATGGTTGGGTCAGCGGGAGAATATCAGCTGGGGATTTTTCCTGGCCTTTATCATTGCCCTTGGTGAAGAAGTTGCCGGTTGATTTAATTTTGGGGTGTGATTTCATCGATAAAACTGGATTAGTTTTGGATTATTCTTGGCACTCCTTTTTCTTTAAGTTCGCTCCTGCGAGATGCCGGCATCCTGGCTGTTGAGGCTGTGCCTAATGAGTTCCATCTCGCCCATCTCTCCCCACATCAGGCCTCTCAGTTACAGAATTTGCTACAGAGGTTCCCGGAGCTTCTTTGTGATAGGTTTGTGGTTACTAATGTTCTTAATTACCATAGACGTCTTTCTGACTTTATTCCTGCTAGGCAGTCCCCATATCGCCCCTCACCCCCTAAGGTCAAGATATCGAGAGCTAAAATATCCTAAATGCTTGAGCAAGGGGTTATTAGACCTTTGATATCTCCCTATGCTTCTCCCATATTCCTTGACCCTAAGGATCAGGGGCAGGATTTGAGGCCTGTTGTTGACTACCGGCGCCAGAACGTTAAGGTTTTCCTGGCGTCTGTTCCTCTACCTGAACTTCACAACTCCTTTACTTGGTTTGCCGGTGCTAATTGGTTTACTGTTCTTGATCTGAACCAAGCTGAAGAATGTAAACATGTTTCTGCATTTTGTAATGATGGGAATCGGTTTTGAGTTTAACAGGGCTCCCTTTGGTTCGGCTACTGGTGCATCAGTTCTTTTTCGTTTGCTGGACAATATCCTTGGTGACTTGAAATTAGTGTGTGTGTATAATTATTTGGACAACTCGGTTATTTTTTTCGCACCGGAGAAGTACCACTTCTACCCTGAGCATCGGGTTTTTCACCTAGAAACCGACAATCGGGCATTGATCTGGGTGTTAGTCAGGTCACGTAAAACTGGCCGTGTTGCCAGGTGGGCAGTACGCATTTCTCCATTTCAGTTTGAAGTTAAACATGTGAAAGGCACTGAAAATGTGCTTGCGGATGTTCTCAGTCGCAAGTTCACTGCCTCTACACATACTGCTCACACGTGGGAGACAGAAGGAGGCAGGAGGCAGTCTTAGTTGTAGTGTGTTAGGTGAGATTCCCCTCCTATTTGATGGTGTTGCTCAGCATCAGGATCAGTACCTTACTTGGGCACCCGTTAAGCAACGCCTCTTGGCTGGGGAACTGTCGCATGTATATGTTAGCAAGAAAGGCATTTTGTGTAAAAGGGTGGAACGTGCTAAACAGTTCAAGATCAGTTTGCCATTAGCTCTGTTGTGCCCAGTTTTTTCGTTATTTTCATGAGTCATTAGTGGGTGGGCAAAAAATGGGCCATGATGTGAGAGAGTTGGGTTCTCGGTGTCACGTGTGAAATTTAGGCAAACCTATGAATGCTCTTCAGTAGGGTCTGTTGAGTTCTGAGCGCGAATCCTGTCCATACACACACTCTATATCGACTATATAGGGCCCGTACCTCGTACTAAGAGACGTAATCGGTGCGTATTGGTTATTATCGATGCGTTTTCGAGATTTACGTGGCTCCTTCCGAGCAGCAACGTGACTGCTACCACTCGCAATTAACTAGTGTTTTCAGTGTTTTTGAACACCCCCCCCCCCCATACACATACAAATAGTTAGTGATAATGCGCCCTCCTTCCTTTCGGCTCCCTTCAAGGCCTTCTGCTTTCAGAACGGTGTTAAGCATATAACTACTACGCCGTATTATCCGCAGGGATCTTTTGCGGAGAGGGTCAATCGAAATCTTAAATCCGCTTTGATTATTTACCATCAGAAGACGCCTACTAAGTGGGACTTAAAAGCTACTCTCGCCTTATTGATCTCTGCCCATCCTGTTAATTCCACTCTTTCGAATTTATGGCGAATTCAAGATTTGATTCCGACAGATTTCACCCCTCAAGTCGTCAGGGAGAACTGGAACCATGCCAGATACAATCTGCTCAATTCCCATAATAAAAAGCTGAGCGTTATAATCGTAACCGACGAGCCTTTAGGGGAAGGCAGGGAGATCAGGTCTGCGTCCGTGATTTTTCTGGGAGGCAGGTGGGTGTCGGATATCTTTTTTGGGGCATTGCACCATTGTGCGTATTTTGGGCCAGGTGAATTTGCTGGTTAAGGATAACCACACCAGTAAGCAGTACCGGGTCCATCTTAGCCAAGTTAAATTTGGTTAGTCCTATTGTCGAGTTACCCAATGCTCCCCCCCCCCCCCCCCACACACACACACACTGAGGTTGGTGTTTGAAATGGTGGGAGGTTGAGACGTGACCGGCTCATGCTGATTTCGTTTCTTCTTTTGGCATTTTGTCACCATCGAGTGGTCCCATATTGCTCCCTCAGTTATGCCTGAAAGAGTTGCTCACTTGCCTCCGTCAGTGGCAGCAGCAGAGTTTATCGATACTACTACTGCTGTATCATCTTTGGTGCGATCGCTAATTTTCCGTGTGGTGGTGTGTGTGAGTAGTCGGTAGGTTGCGACAGAGCTGCGAGGAAGTCTCCGCAACGTGTTGTCAGGCCGGCGCCACTGGCGGTGTGCACGCGCGGTCGGATTTGTGAGGCACTAGCTGCGAGAGCTGCTAAAATCGTCGCCCATTGATCCTGAGTACTGGAGCCGAGTAATCAGTTAACCTGTTACGAAACCTCAACTGCTTTGACATTTCATTGTTTATTTCCGGTTGTTGCTTCCTGGCCCGTTCCTGCAAGCAGCAACGTATGGTGTGCTGGAGTCGGCAAATTTTGCAGCAGTCTTCCTGTACGGTGTCTAACCGTTGAAATAATTGTAACTTATTAGTGAAGTGCACCAGCGGTATCTTCTGCATTGTGGCTGTTAATGTTCCATTTACCCGCTCGGGTCGTTAGCGTAGTTTTTGGCGATGTGTTTTCCTCGCCGTGTTGATGCTGTCCAGCATGGCGTGTAGTTTGAAAGCTTGAGGTTGTTCTCCCTATTTTTCTTTGAGTAGTTTGTTGTTTGGGTTTGTGATTTTCTTGTGTCTCAAGTACTGTGCGAGGCCTTCAGCCACGTATTAATTTAATTTGTTTTAATTTTCAGTATGTGGGCTTCCGCCTAACCTGATGTGAAATATTTTAAGATTAAGCCTTCAGCCTACATAAATTAATATTTGAAAGGTCTTTGTCTAAAACCTTTTAAAATTTTTTTACTGGTGTTCTTTTTATCCAGGCCTTAAGCCCTCAGTTCTTCTATTTTGTAAATAAGGCCTTCAGCCGTGTGTATTCCTTAACGCAGTTTTTATGTCTAGTGTTCTGGCCTTCAGCTGTATTGTTTCTGAATTCTTTTAAGGGCATGTGTGATTAAGTGTTTTTAGCAAATAACGTTTTATGTCTGTGCATCTAGCAGCAAGTGATTTCGGCCCCTTTCCAAAACCTGATCCGCTCAGCCCTGTGAAACCAGATTTCACTTATAGCTCTTAAGGTTTACATTTTCCTCCAATGATCGTTCCAGTCATACCTCTCAATATCAACCATTCCTCATCCTGTGAGCAGCGTCATATGATGAGTGACCATTATGAAGGACGCAGAGGTGCCACGAACTCCTGCGAGACAGCGCTATATGTGCCTGATGGCGTTTGAAAGTGTCCTCACTGTGGGTCTCCATTTGGCCGGCTGGTCGAGTCGCGTAGTATCCAGATTTGTTTGGCATCCGGATATGGCAGTGGCCCAACGATGACCGGCTTGGTAACCTGACGACAGGAATCCCAGTTTACATCTGATAATGTCTGAAAATAAATGAAGATCGTCGTATTTTGAACCAAGTGCATCTTAGCCATTTCACATCTGTACCTGCCATCTGAAAAATAATAACGTAGTGTCTGCTACATTCTGTGCCGTCCCAAACTATTTCCGAGGGACTATCAGGAGCCGGACTGGAGCATTACTATCCGCTTCGCAGATTATCTTTAATGTCACAACACAAATGGCTGCGTTTTCACAGAGGTGCCGTCACTGGTATGCATGTACTCTTATTGAATGACGTCGCAGTGTTTTCAGTGTGTGTGTGTGTGTGTGTGTGTGTGTGTGTGTGTGTGTGTGTGTGTGTATGTGTGTGTGTGTGGTTTTGCACTATCCTAGATGGCCGTAGTCAGCAAATATGACGGCGATATTGGGAGGCGTCCAATTTTTCCAGCTGTGCTACTCTTGGTTTCATGGTGCAGGAATTAGTAGGGCATGACTTTAAGTCACGGTTGATAGTAATGGAGGGAACTCTAACGGCGCAGTGGTTGGTCAAGTGGACAACGCTCGCCCGTGTATGGTACGTGTTCCTGTGAACTATCTTCGTGATGCTGGGGTTCACCAATGGCCAGCAAGACCTTCTTATTTATCAGCGCGCTTTTTTACTACCAGCTCAGACGTCAACTCCGTCCCAGTGCTAGGATCAAGGATATTTATTTATTTATTACACTTCTAGTTCCGTAGGGCCACGTGGAGGAGCATATCTCCAAGGCCATGGAACGTGTCAATACACGAGTTTACAACATCAAAGCAATAGCAGATAAAATAAAATGTTTATGAACCCAAAAGTAAGAGCAATCAACAATAACAATCAGCTTAATTTTTCAAGGAACTCCTCAACAGAATAGGAGTGACCCATGAGCACACTCTTAAGTTTCGATCCGAAAGGGCATGCATTACTGCTCAGAGTTCTGAATTCTTGTGCTAGCTTATTGAAAATGGATGCAGCAGTTTATTGCACAACTTTCTGCTCAAGAGTTAAAAAAGTGCGATCAAAATGCAGCCTGGATTTCTCTCGAACATTAACTGAATGAAAGCTGCTAATTCTTGGAATAAGCTGATATTGTTAACTAGAAACGACAGCGGAGAATATATACTTTATGTTGAGAGGCCAATGTCAAAATACCCAGACTAGTGAACAAGGGTCGACAAGGGATTCGCGAACTTCACCACTTATTGCCCACACCACCAGTTTCTGAGCCAAAAATATCCTTTTAGAATGGGAAGAGTTACGCCAAAATATAATACCATACGTCATAAGCGAATGAAAATAATCAAAATAGACTAATTATAGTGTCGAACGATCACTTACTTCAGATACTGTTGGAATAGTAAAAATGGCAGCATCTCTTTGAACGAGATCCTGAAATTAGGGTTTTCCAAGACAGTTTACTATCTTTTTGAAAACCTAGAAACTTGAACTGTTCAGTTTCACTAATCATATGCCCACTCTGTGAAATTAAAACGTCGAGTTCTGTTGAATAGTGTGTCAGAAATTGTGAAAACTGAGTATTCTGTGATTTAGCATTAGTTTATTTTCCGAAAGCCATGAACTTATGTTATGAACTGCACTATTTGAAACAGAGCCAATGTTGCACACAAAATCCTTTATTACCAAGCTAGTGTCATCAGCAAACAGAAATATTTTAGAATTAACCGCAATACTAGAGGGCATCTCATTTACATAAATAAGGTACAAGAGTGGCTCCAACACTGATCCCTGGGGCACGCCCCGTTTGACGGTACCCCATTCAGACCCATATCACAGCCATTCTCAACACTGTGAATGATAAATAATCGTTTTCTGTCTGTTGTTAAAGTAAGAGGTCAACCAATTGTGAGCTACTCCCCAAATTCCATAAAGGTCAAACTTCTGGAGCAATATTTTGTGATCAATACAATGAAACGCCTCAGTTAAATTAAAAAATACGCCTAGCGTTCGAAACCTTCTGTTTAATCTATCCAGTACCTCACAGAGAAAAGAGAATATAGCATTTTCAGGTTTAAACATCTAAAGCCGAACTGTACATTTGATGGCAAATTATGTGATATAAAATGATCAATTATTCTCAGACACACAGCTTTTTTCAGTAACTTTAGCAAACACTGATGGCATAGAAATTGGTCTAAAACTGTCTACATTACCCCTTTCTACCTTTTCATAAAGCGGTTTATGGTTCAAATGGCTCTGAGCACTATGGGACTTAACTAATGAGGTCATCAGTCCTCTAGAACTTAGAACTACTTAAATCTAACTAACCTAAGGACATCACACTCATTCATGCCCGAGGCAGGATTCGAATCTGCGACCGTAGCGGTCGCGCGGTTCCAGATTGTAGCGCCTAGAACCGCTCGGCCACCCCAACCGGCAAAGCAGTTTATGACTGAGTACTTAAATCGTTCAGAAACTTGACCATTCTTAAAGGAAAAATTACAAATATGGCTAAGTGCAGGGCTAACATGTACAGCACAGTACTTTAATATTCCACTAGGCACTCCGTCATATCCATGAGAGTCCCTGGTCTTCAGTGACTTAAATATTGACTCACTCTCTCTTTTGTCAATATTACAAGAGAGTATTTCAGACCAGTCTCGGAAAGACATTTCCCAAGAGAATTATATGATTCCCTGTAGAAACCATTTATTTAATTCACCAGCAATGCTCAGGAAATGATCGTTTAATATTGTACATATATCTGACTTAGCAGTAACAAAAATATATGAAGGACTAGCTACAGCCGCTGCGGCCGAGCTTGCCTCAGGAGAGGCTACAACAACTTTGTGATGCCCTTCCTAAACGATTCAGCGGATTCACGCGGGCCGGAAGAAGTGCAACGTCATACTGGTAAGTGGCCTAATACAGCCAAGTTATTACAAATTTGACTAGAATTTCTAATCACCCAAATAAGGTCTCATACCTTCTCAACAGGTGCAGTTTCATTTCAAATTATCCTTTTTCGTGTGTTTCACCTTTAAGTCGGGCAATGTAGTTTGTGCAGTTTAGCCATACAGTTATACGTCGTACGTAGCTTCCGGCGTAACTTATTTCTGAATCGATTTTCATGCTACATCCTAAGTCCCCTTACTACGTCACTTAGACAACTGGACTTATCTTTTTTCTACCAAAGCAAAACATCTGATAGGTATGGAGCGAATATTTTGTTCGGGAAACAATATTGTTACTGTCGCGCTCTCCGCCTACCCGAGTCTCAACCCCAAATCTTTTACCTCCCCCTCTCTCACTGAAAGGTATCTGTCAGTAAAAGATCTGGTTGGGGATCCGAGCTCGTGATAAAGGTGTCCATAAATGTGAGGTATCTATTAACATAAAAGGTGGGAAAACCGTATCTGGATGTACATGAAAGAAAAACCTTTGATGTTTAGACGAACTGAGCTGCTGGATCTGCACACTTATGACAGTTGAATAAATATTAAATAAATAACTTACCCATATTTATCTGTTGCACAATGGATAGAAGCAGGACGTAAAACCGAAGTTCGCGAGGGAATATGTAAGTATGTCCTCTAGTAAGACCACCACGTGTATTCAAGAACACCTGAACAAACTACTAAGCTAACCAAGAAATTAAATGGGTGATGGTTGCTGTTCTTCACAACACTCCCGCTTGCATTAGGAAAATTGCATTTACAACTGTGTCTTGGGAAGCCCAGCACGATTTATCATTAATTATAAATTATGGAAGGGTCGTTGGAATCCTTCAATGGTGACAGTCACGCACATATATACATATAATAGATATTCAGGACAAATATAAGAATAAAGAAAAAACTTCACCAGTATGCACGTGGTTAGCAAACAGTGGTTCCCTTGGCTTGAGTGCACGAAGAAAGTGAACAAGAGTTCAATGATATGAATAAACTGTTAATTGTGGCACCATAGAAGAAATTCTGTACTAGTTTGGAAGTTTTACCCTGGGAATCAGTGTCTGTGACATGTAACGATTCTCACAATCGGCGAACACGTGGTCGTCACAAACAAATATTCTGCATAAAATGAGTGGTAAAATTCAGAATAGCTGACCAAATTGTACAGGGTACAGTACTGTGAGTTACCATCTGCTAACCTACGGCTCTCAGATCCGTACTTAACAACGTGCTGCGACAACAAAGGCGTGTGGAAACTAGATTCCGAACTGAAATCGAAATTAGCAACATTTAAGAAATCGATTCAGTTATATTATACTAGTGAGATCACCAACGCACTAAATCGGACTGAACTGAGGAGATTTATCACCTGTCCACATGTTTCAACAAAGGTTGAACAATGGCTTACATGTGTGGCCAAGTGCAACTGGTTATAACGTTTCGAAATCAACCAGAAAAAATCCGGATACCGCTCAACGAGCAATGAGCAATGAGAGCAAAATGTTAATTTTGACTGAAGCTGAAATCTAAAAAAATAAGGTAATTAATTAACTATGAATTGGCACACTCACTCTTAGTCGGTGTCGCCCGTCTCTCGTCTCCCGGAATACTACTAAGCGAACTCTTTTGAAACCCACGCGTTCCGTTTCTCCAGAAGCGCCTAGAGAGCTCTCCACTGCGTAGTGCCAACATGCACAAGAGCTTCGTCCAAGGCGAACAGAAACCTCATTGCTACCTGGTACTTACTTCATAGGCTTGGCTCTCCTGCCATACTAGCAGACTATTTTTACTCCCACAGATCTTGATGCTCAAATTTACCTTGTACACACTCATTCATGCTTATAGTTCCTCAGGTGAGAGGAGGGAAGGATGTAGACACTGACATACTGCACGTAGATGTACTGAATAGGAGTGTAGGGCTCTGGTAGGTACCAAAAGTTTTAGTAAAACGTGAGGTAAAAGGAAGGTAATATACCTTGTGGTCACTATAGACACACTCAGCTACTGAGTCTTTTTTTATGTAGGTTACCGTTTGTGCCCTGAATTGACGTGCCAGAGGTGGGTACATTAAGTTAAATGTAAAACAAAATGATGAAGAGGCACATATAGGTACCCTTCAACACGCTCTCCAAGACACTCTTATACACACTCCCTCAATTATCAAACTGATGACTATTTGATGGGTCAGGGGGTGAGTCCTACACTTCTTCTTTCACCAGTTGGATTCACTACCTTCTCGTCAATTATTCAATCTATCCGTCTAGTTTCAGCATTGTTCTTCTTAGCTCCACTCGAAATATTATTGGATTTTGCCTTTTTCGTGTGGCGTGAGTTCAGCATTACAAAGTTCTTTGACCGCAAGTGAGCCATGCTGCGGCTCGCGTTGGTGCTGTTTGTAGGTTTCCCGTTTGCGGTTGTTTGTCTACTTCTCATGTTGATTAGCGCCACTTGGTTTCATAAGAGTTGCCTGTCCGCTAGTGGCAGCAGCGGCTGTTATCGATATCTAGTAATTGTGGCCCTATCTTTGGGCGACGTCGCTGTTCTTCCGGGTTGTGTGAGTGTGCAGTTCGGTTGGGGACTCAGGAGAATCGAGATCCACACAGTGCGGGAACATACCGGTACCACTGGCGGCGCACATGGACTGCCAGATCGGAGGCCTGTGGTCACAAGGGTGCACGACCTCGTCGGAAACCGGATCCTGTAAGCTTTGAGTGCATATGGATTCAAGTAGAGAACCCTCTGCCATTGTGAGATCTTGCGATTCTCCAGTGACTTGGGTCCGTGTTGATGCTCGTAGTGTTGCCGAGGCAAAGAGCAGTAAGTGGAGTGCTTGTGGAAGGCGGATCTGATCAGCTTTCCTGGACTTCTAATTACTATTGATTTCGTTCAGTTTGTTACTATTTGTTAAATTCAACCATCGGTATTTATCCTGCCTCGTGGCCGCTAATGCCCCAGTTACCTGCCCTGGGGGTTTGTGTACGTAAAGGCTGTGTACATTTCAACCCATGTAGAGAAACCTCCACCATTGTTATATCCCGCGATTCTCCAGTGACTGGGGTTCGTGTTGCTGTTCTTAGTGTCGCTGAGGCGAAAAACCGGCGAGTGGAGAGCTTTGGGAAGGCGGATCTGATTAGCTTCCCTCGAGTTCTTATTACTGTTTACTGCGTTCAGCTTGTGGCAATTTGTTAAGTTAACCAGCGGTAATTTTTCTTGCCTGGTGGCCGCTAACGCCCCAGTTACATGCCCTGGGGGTTAGTGTATGTAACGGCAGTGTACGTTTCCTCGCCTTGCTGCTGCTGTACGGTAAGGCGTGTAGTTTTGACAGCTTTCTTGACTGAAGGCCGGTTGGTGATTCTTGTACTCTGGTGGCAGTGATTCTTTTCTCTATGCACAGTATTCTGAGGACGTAGTGCAGACCGTCGGTTCCGGCTTTGGCGTATTGTTCCACCGTTGCATTTGGTTTATCGGACTTCGGATAGCTTCAGTAAGATTATCATTAGTCATTCGTTAGACTGCCACTAGTCTGATTTACCATCTTGTCAAGTGAATGTAACCCTTGGCTGTCTATCTAATCCCTCGCGAAAGTGTTTTTTTCCCGGACCTACTGAGAGGTCGAATCCTGGTGCACAATCTGGGACTGGCCCTTGTGTTTTATTATTTCATTTGCTGTTTTATTGTACGTTTCTAAATTTTTTAATGTAATTGCCATTCTTGGTGTTACAGCAGGCTTAAATGATTGTGCTACCAAGTTTACTCACAGTTTGGTGATCAGTTGCCTCTCTTTTTAAATTAACTGTTGCTATTGCATTGCTGTTTTACAGTATTTTTGTTAATTTTTTTTTTATAATTGCCGTTCTTAGCGTTAAAGGCGTTCAGCTGTGACTGTGGTTACTTGCCTGAAAATTCTAATTGGGAGCAGATTGGCTTGTTTTTAAAATATTATTTGCTGTGTCTGCATTTTATGCTCATTTTGTAAATTGTAACGCACTGAAAGCACTATTAATCACACAGTTGTTTTTTCCTTCATTCAAAAATGGTTCAAAAGGCTCTAGGCACTATGGGACTTAACATCTGAGTTCATTAGTCCCCTAGACTTAGAACTACTTAAATCTAACCAACCTAAGGACATCACACACATCCATGTCCGAGGCAGGATTCGAACCTGTGACCGTAGCAGCAGCGCGGTTCCGGAATGAAGCGACTAGAACCGCTCGGTCACAACGTCCAGCATTCCTTCATTAATAACGTGTGATATCTTTATTTATTGCTGAGTCTGGAATTACGGTTTTAAAAGAATTGTAATTGCAAAAGGGAACCAACATTCTCGATTGAAAATGATAATCGTACATCCGTCGACCCAAAGTAGACATCCATATTTTATCTAATTTGCCACCTTCCTGTTCCCTCTTCACATTACACACATCAAAAATATTTTCCAATACCTCGGTTCCGGAACCTGTGCAGAAAATTGGAACAGATATCAACATGAACATCATTTTCGCTCTTTTTATTGCTCATGAAAGCCACACATTGCATGTTGTATCACCATACACCGAGAGCTTCAGAGGTGGTGGTCCAGATTGCTTTTAACACCGGTACTTCAAATGCCCATTAGCACGGCCTCTTGCATTGATGCATGCCTGTATTCGTCGTGGCATAATATCCAAAATTTCATCAAGGCACTATTGGTCTAGATTGTCCCACTCCACAACGACGATTCAGCGTAGATGCCTCAGCATTTTCGATAGAGTCCATGTCTGGAGAATATAGTGGCCACTGTAGTCGAGCGATGACTTTATCATGGGGGAAGTCTTCCACATGATGCGCACGATGGGGGCGCGAATTGTTGTCCATGAAGACAAATACCTCACCAATATGCTGCCGATATGGTTGCACCATCGGTCGGAGGGTGGCATTTACGTATCTTACAGCCGTTACAGCGCCTTCCATGACCACCAGCGGCGTACGTCGGCTCCACATAATGCCACAGCAAAACATTAGGGACCTTGCTGCACTCGCTAGACGGTGTGTCTAAGGCGTTCAGCCTGACCAGGTTGCCTCCAAACACGTCTCCGACGATTGTCTGGTTGAAGGCATATGCGACTCTCAGCGGTGAAAGGAACGTGATGCCAAACCTGAGCGGTCCATTCGGCATGTTGTTGAGCCGATCTGTACCGCGCTGCATGGTGTCGTGGTTGCAAAGATAGGTGTCGCCATATACGTCGGGAGTGAAGATGCGCATCATGCAACCTATTGCGCACTGTTTTAGTGGCAACACGACGTCCTGTGGCTGCACGAAAAGCATTATTCAAAATAGTGACGTTGTGTCAGGTTTCCTCCGAGCCATGATCCGTAGGCAGCGGTCATCCACTGCCGTAGCAGCCCTTGGGCGTCCTGAGCGAGGTATGTTATCGACAGTTCCTTTTTCTCTGTATATCCTACATGTCCGAAGAACATCGCTTTGGTTCACTCCGAGACGCCTGGACACTTCCTTTGTTGAGAAACCTTCCTGGCACTAAGTAACAATGCGGATGCGATCGAACCGCGGTACTGACCGCCTAGGCATCGTTGAACTTCCTGGCGGTACGACTGGAACTGATCGGCTGTAGGACCCCCTCCGTGTAATAGACGCTGCTCAGGCATGATTGTTTACATCTTTTGGTGGGTTTAGTGACAGCCCTGAACAGTCAAAGGGACTGTGTCTGTGATACGATATCCACAGTCAACGTCTATCTTCAGGATTTCTGGGAACCGGGGTGACGCAAAACTTTTTTTGATGAGTGTATCACGGTATTTATAAATCTCAATAGCCTTTCTATATATGCACGCATGATAGTGCGATATTTTCTATATGACTCTCATCTCACTTATTTTATTTCGTGATTAACCTCTTGGTACTCATGTTCGGCACCGGCTGACTTATCGGTACGGTAAGTCGTCTTATAATGAACTAAGCGAATGCTAACAATTATCTTCGTGGTGCCAATACGTACTAGTTCACAACTACAGAGAATTTTATATACGCCGCGTGTAGCCAAAGGGTGTTCTATATATTTTGCCATTCTTATTTTTATCTTTCTGGCGGACATAAAAATAGTTTCAACTCAATACCTGCCCAACACTTTCCAGTGTGATCTGTAATCGTACAAATAAACGGAAGGAAAACTTTCCCGTTGGGCGGACGTTGTTCCTCATTAACACTGATCCTGTCATTAGAACGAACAGTTTGCTCTGTCTCCTTGTTAGATTAATCATTTTTCTTAAAGGTCATCTGTAGGTGGCTAACTGTTCACGAAATTTGATAGCCCTGTCCACCAGTGTTTTTATAACATCACTTCTGTTGTGACTTGGCAAGACAGCCAAGCCACTATGAGAGGAAGCCGAAGGCACGCGTTTAAGCTCACGCAGGCTGGCGTGAGGTCTGGAACAGTTAAAGGAATAGAGACTAGCAAAAAAGGTACGTAGCTTCTGGAATAACTTTAATCCATAATTGGTGAACATCGGTCTGACGGTACGTGCATCACAAGATAAATAGCAAATGATAATGGCGCCTTGCTAGGACGTAGCAAATGACGTAGCTGAAGGCTATGCTAACTATCGTCTCGGCAAATGAGAGCGTAATTTGTCAGTGAACCATCGCTAGCAAAGTCGGCTGTACAACTGGGGCGAGTGCTAGGAAGTCTCTCTAGACCTGCCGTGTGGCGGCGCTCGGTCTGCAATCACTGATAGTGGCGACACGCGGGTCCGACGTACACTAACGGACCGCGGCCGATTTAAAGGCTACCACCTAGCAACTGTGGTGTCTGGCGGTGATACCACAACTTCTTTGCCTCAGATAGTGGTTAGAATCTTTACGAAGATAACTATCTGTCTGCGTGGCTTTTCTGTACGCCTTATGGCCCAAGAGTCTGTCCACACAAGTGATTGCAGACACATCCAGAGAATTAACGAGTCAACATCGACTTGCCAACACTGGCAAGAATATCGCTTGGGCCCTCGTTCATCATTTGTTTTTTAATTTCAGAATGAAATTAGCTGAATTTTTAGAAAGGAAGTTTACCGCCTGGGATCTATGGATTACCCGAAGTTCACACACTACAGACTTTTGTGAGATCTGTTGTTAATCTTATTGGGTCTCACACCTATGAGTTGGCTCTACGTCAGGCCTTGCTGGTTGCAACATTACATTTATGGAACTGATAGCTACATTTTGCTCACTTCATTGAGAAATTAAAAGGCCCAAGCAAAGTGCTCGACAGTTTGACAAGTTGATGCTGTGTCGTTGTTTAACACGATTCCCGTGAACTAAACCATATTACGCACAGTGGATAATTTTCTGACTGATACAGTGACGTTATTCAGACGCTGGCTCACTGCATCTTAATTCCAGTACAACAATGATTCTCACGAACAGATATTCTATGGGCAATCCGCTTAGTTTATCTGAGGGCAATTTGTTTATGGAGACTATTGAACAGTGGTTCAAATGGCTCTGAGCACTATGGGACTCAACTGCTATGGTCATCAGTCCCCTAGAACTTAGAACTACTTAAACCTAACTAACCTAAGGACATCACACACATCCATGCCCGAGGCAGGATTCGAACCTGCGACCGTAGCAGTCGGACGGTTCCGGACTGCGCGCCTAGAACCGCGAGACCACCGCGGCCGGCCTATTGAACAGTGGGCGCTGCAGACAACCAGTAAAAGACCACTGCTAGGTGGCATTGCTAATGACTAGTATTGCCAATAATTCGCCAATAACTGCTAGTAATACGTAATGTGGACACATGGTGCAGAAGAGCTGGACTCCATCTCGGTACCATCCAAACAATGCTACTTGGTATGGAAACGGAGAGTAATGGGAAATTTAGTTTTATAGATGTTTCTGTAATCATATGTGTGAACAGGATGTTGGGCCACACAGAATGATCGTTACCTTCGCAAAGATTTTAATCACCACCCGAAACAAAAATGCGGTGTTGTAAAAACCTTGATGGAAAGGGCTATCAAACTTTATGAACAGTTTTATTTAAAAGACATGGTTAACCACCTACGATCGACATTTAAATAGAATGGTTATTGTAACAAGGAAATAGGTCAAGCTTTTCGCCTTAAGGAGAGGATCAGGATTAATAAGGAACTGTTGTATCGTCGTTAGCCGCTTTTATATCGTCTCGTTGTGTCTGTAGAGCTGTACCATGGGAAGCAAGGAGAGGATGTTGGTTAGTGGCCCGTATCCTCGTTCTGTAACACAAACTGCACGCAATTAATAACCGGATTTTTAAGTAAGAGCTACCCAACTAGAGTTTCCAAGTGCTGTGGTACAAGATCTCTTCCATATAGTCCACATAGCCCCAGAGCTGTTGAAGTAGAAGTCCGCTATGTTCACGATAAGGTTGCTATGTGCTGCCTGTCTCTGTGCTAGAGGCTAAGTCTACGACTCAGATACGTTGACACACTGGAACACAGCGGCTTGTAGACTCGAAGTAACTGATGTAACGGGCTGAAACCAACTAACTGACTGGTTAAGTGGCCCTGGTCCGTGGCAGCGATCCTAAATACTGGCGGCTGAGAGGGCGTTGGTGGAGCGTTTCCAGCGAGTCTTGTCATTGGCGTCTTACTGATACTCTTGTAACCTCTATGCCGCATGGTGTGCTGGCGCCAGCGTACGCCAGCACAAGGAACAATGGCTTCCCAACGGTAAAGTTTTTGTTCCGTTTGTTGGTAAGACTGCAGATCGAATTGAAAAGTCTTGGGAAGTACTGAGCTGAAATTATTTTTAGGCCCACCAGGATATAATACACCCTTTGCCTACATTCAAAAATGGTTCAAATGGCTCTGAGCACTATGGGACTTAACATCTATGGTCATCAGTCCCCTAGAACTTAGAACTACTTAAACCTAACTAACCTAAGGACAGCACACAACACCCAGCCATCACGAGGCAGAGAAAATCCCTGACCCCGCCGGGAATCGAACCCGGGAACCCGGGCGTGGGAAGCGAGAACGCTACCGCACGACCACGAGATGCGGGCCCTTTGCCTACATCGGGTGTACGCAAAAATCACTTGTGATTGTGAATAAGTATTATTGGTACAACGAAAATACGTGTCACACCCATTTAGTTCAACATTAGAGGAATTTCCGTTTGGGGCATATGGTTAAATTGGCCTTAGCTTAATATGTAAATTAAGAGGATAACTACGTAATAAAATTCATTGACGCAAGCGTCGTATCAAAAACATTGCACTATCATCTGCACATGTACAGAGGGGCTACTGAGTTATAAACACACTAATAAGTGTAACAGAAAAGAGGAAGGTACCAAATGAGATAAAATATGGACATCTACTTTGCATCGACAGGATGATAATGATTACTTTTAATCGAGAGTGTTGTGTGTAACAGAAAGAGCCTCGTAGCCGGCGTCATGCGAGGGATGGCGGCGACCTCTATACAGCATTGATATTCACTGCTCCCTCGAGCTCGCCGCTTCGCCTCCGAGGACAGCCATGAAACGTTGGGGGGAAGGACTTATATATTGGTCCCGGCTTGTCAGCGCGGAATTTTCAGGTGACATTAATACCGACCTTAAAGCCTATATTGTACAGGGTTAAAATTATTGGACTATATGAAGTAAATCATCGTAATGTCTGAACGGTTTGAGTTAGGACGTTCAAACTGCACGGTTGGCCACGAGGCATGATGGGAATTAGTATGCGTATACGCACGCTCCTTGTTGTTGTGGGCCATTTGCACGTGAAAATATCACAGCACAGCGAGCCTGGGAGTATAGCGCTTGTGAAGGCCTCCTATGCGAGCAGTAACATCAAAGTTGCGGCTTAAACGTGGTTTGCGACCGAGTTCAAGCTGAAGATAACCGTTCCAAGTGTGCTAACAATCATGAATTTGATTCGAAGTTTGAGAGAACGGGTTGTGTTTGTGATGACAGGGGTGTTGGCAATGTCGGTCTTCCAAAAAGGGTGAAAACACCTGCGAGAATCGAGAGGACATGCGCTGTGTTTCGAACCAGCTCCAGGAAATCGATCAGACGAGCAGCAGAACATGTGGGAATCAAACAGGATACGCTGCGACAAATTGTTGTTGCAGAACAACATCTCCGCCCATACAAAATTCAAACCAATCAGCCATTAAGCCCCAGGATCATGGAACAGCGGTTGTGTTTCGCCAACACTATTGTCCACAGAATCCAAGAACAGGAGATTGATGTGAATAGGATTTGGGTTAGCGACGAAGCCCACTTTTATTTTGATGGATTCGTCGATGAGCAAAATTGACACATTTGGGGGACTGATAATCCGCGATCGAGAAGTGTCCTCATCCTTAACAGGAGACTGTTTGGTGTGCAATGTTTGGTCACGGAATAATGGCTTTGAGCATTATGGGATTTAACTTCTGAGGTCATCAGTGTCCTAGTACTTAGAACCAGTTAAACCTAACTAACCTAAGGACATCACACACATCCATGTCCGAGGCAGGATTCGATCCAGCGACCGTAGCGATCGCTCGGTACCAGATTGCAGCGCCTAGAACCGCTCGGCCACTCCGACCGGTGATCACGGAATAATCGGTTGCGATATTACTTGGTGGTACGATGACTACAGAACAGTATGAGAACGTTTCAGAAGATGATTTCATCCCCATCAGCTAAAGTGGCACTGATGTCGACGAGATGTGGTTCATGCAAGACGGCGCTCGAGCCCATCGAAGCAGGAGAGTGATGTCCTGGAGGAGCACTTTTGAGACCGCATTCCGGCTCTGGGGAACCCAGACGCCACTGGCATCGCCCTTAATTGGCCGCCATAGTCTCCGGGTCTGAACACATGCGACTCCTTCTTTGTGGCTATATTAAAGACAAGGTGTACAGCAATAACCCTAAACCATTACTGAACTGTAAAGAGCCATTCAGGTGGACATCGCCAGCACCGACGTCCCGACACTTCAGCGGGTCATGAAGAATTTCGCTGTTGAACCTCATAATCTAAATCCGAATATCTGTAGCGACGTTTACATGTTGAATACACTGCATGCATGAAGTAATTTGTGACTAATTTACGTTTTTTTCCACATAGTTCCCTAATTGTCACCCTGTATGATCACAGCTGCAGTTATTACGTATGAGAAACCTATATTTCTCTTAAAAATATGCGAGAGTATAAAGTGAATATTGTGTAATTCTATGGAGAGATATACCTTCTATTCTAATCTGATCAGCATTTATTCATCTGCAGATTTTATCTGCTGACATTAGAAGACAGAGCACAGCGCTGTAGCCGGCCGAAGTGGCCGTGCGGTTAAAGGCGCTGCAGTCTGGAACCGCAAGACCGCTACGGTCGCAGGTTCGAATCCTGCCTCGGGCATGGATGTTTGTGATGTCCTTAGGTTAGTTAGGTTTAACTAGTTCTAAGTTCTAGGGGACTAATGACCTCAGCAGTTGAGTCCCATAGTGCTCAGAGCCATTTGAACCATTTGAACCACAGCGCTGTAGTGTCCGATGCACAACTGATTTCTTACATTCCGTCGCGCAGAGTTTCTAAAGCTGCTGTTCTCTTCCTGCCCAGACCGTTTATCGTTTACTGCCGTAAAAGGCTACAATCAGACCAATACTTTCAGAAAAGTCTTCGTAAGAATTAAAATCATGTTCGATGTCCAGAGAACTGACCATTTACGTAAAGACATGTGGTTATTTCCTGCAGAATAGTGCAAGAGCACACACTGCCAATATGTCAGCATGTACCAGACTTTTTGATGACAGGAGATGATTTACTTCATTTTCTTTCTTGAAATTCAGCTTAACTGCACCCTCTTCTACTGCACCCTCTTCTACTGCACTGGTAAGTCCTTTTAGATCTTCGGTAAAATACCATTTCTGAATTAAATTTGGAGCTACTGAAGACTCAGTAACGAGAATAGTATAAGCGTGTGCTAGTTATTGCTTAAAACACAGTGCAGTATGTAGTCACTTCGTTTTACCACAAAATCTTCCGCGACACGCTGCTTTCTACGCTGTTACACGCTGGTTGCCACATTACGGTTATTATGGAGACGCCTTTCAGACGGCACCGTAAATTTTCTTACTACGTCGCTTAGACGTACATTACACAACATCGTCAGCGTAGCTGACAACAAAAGACGTGAAAAAAAAGCTGCCTGCCTGCTCTGAGTAAAAACCTGCGGCAGCGTGGAGCGTCAGTAAAACATTTTTTACTGATATAAAGGGAGGGTTACGCTTCACAGTGGCTGAGCTGGATAAAAGGGGAGAGAGATACAATTTAATTACGGAACCATTAAACGGCGCCGGCTGCCGGCAGAGCGCAATTACGAAAAATCGCTAATTTCTTGCGCGTTACTTGTGCTCGGCTCCATCGCATAACGCCCGGCCACAAAGCGCAGCCGCCCTCTTTTCTTCGTCAGCCCCGGCTCAGCTCCGTCCTTCCCGTCCCGCTTGCAGATTAATAAACGCCGCCGCTGTGCGTGGTCGGCGTTCTGCTTTGATGCTGCCAAGGATCACTGCTTAGGCCGTCTCCACCGCCGCGGGTTGCAGTCAATCGTAATTAAATGCTCAAGTATAGGATACGTCTCTGTTAGCGCCGCACGTTTCCATTCTGCCCATTGCCCTTCCCTCTCCAGGCAAGTGTGCGACATTCCCGTGACAAGGAATAAAGTTACAACCTCTTTTAATTTATTTTTGGGAAGCGGGGCGGGGTGCATCCGCATTCTGACTGGTTCTATGCAGCCCGCCAGAACTAATCTTTTCACCTCAGAGTAGCGCTTATACACTGAAGGGCCAAAGAAACTGGTATAGGCAAGCGTATTCAAATATAGAGGTATGTAAACATGCAGAATACAGCGCTGCGGTTGGCAGCGCCTATATAAGACAACAAGTGTTTGGCGCAGTTGTTACATCGGTGACTGCTGGTGCACGAGCGATGGGATACAGCATCTCCGAGGTAGCGATGATGTCGAGGTCTTCCCATACGACCATTTCAAGAGTGTTTCGTGAACATTAGACCACCGGAAAACATCAAATCTCCGACATCTCTGCGGCCGGAGAAAGATCCTGCAAGAATGTCACCAACGACAACTGAAGAGAATCGTTCTCCTTGACAGAAGGGCAACCCTTCCGCAATTTGCTCCAGATTTTTATGCAGGGCCGTAAACAAATGTCAGCGTGCGAACCGTTCTACGAAACATCGACATGGGCTTTCGGAGCCGAAGGCCCACTCGTGTACCCTTGAAGATATTGGTCTGTTGATGACTGGAAACATGTTGCCTGGTCAGACGAGTCGCGTTTCAAATTGGGTCGAGTGGATGGATGCGCACGGATATGGAGACAAATCTCATGAATCCATGGAACCAGCATGTTAGCACGGGACTGTTCAAGCTGGTGAAGGCTCCGTAATGGAGTGGAGTGTGACCAGTTGGAGTGACATAGGACTCCTGATACGTCTAGATACGACTCTGACAGGTGCCAAGTACGTAAGCATCGTATCTGATCACCTGCATCCATTCGTATCCATTGTGCATTCCGACGGACTTGGGCAATTTCAGCAGGAAAATGCGACACCGCGCAAGTCCAGAATTGGTACAGAGTGGCTCCAGGAACCCTGTTCAAGTCTAAACACTTCCGCTGGCCCCAAACTCTCCAGACACGAACGTTAATGAGTGTATCTGGAATGTCTTGCAGTGTGCTGATCAGAAGACGTCTCCATCCCCTCGCACCCTTACGGACAGCCCTGCAAGATTTGTGGCATCAGTTCCTTCCAGCACTGCTTTAGATATTAGTTGAGTCCATGCCACGTCGTTGTTACGGCACTTCGGAGTGTTCGCGGAGACCCTACACGATATTAGGCGAGTGTACCAGTTTCTTTGGCTCTTCAGTGTATATAGCTACCTCAGTTATTTGATGAATGCACTACAATATCATAATAAACTTTTCTCGGGCTTCCAGCCGCGTCAGGTGGTTAAAATCCCCCGAGCTTTCAGCTGAGCTCTCCTCAATCACTGTCAAGTGGTAAGACTGACTCCTGTGCCGCCGTGGCCGCGTCGTTATATAGCCGCACTTCTGGCTGGCTGTGACGTCACTAGTGCTTTCTTCCTCGCCATATATGGTAATGTTTTCACCCTGCGTCCGTCCCGCCCGTTTTAACCTAGCGGTGGCCGGGTCCCAGGCTGTATTGAGCTGCAAACCGCCGTCCTTGTTGATGGTGTTTTCAGAGGTTTTTGTTTCAATAGCTTCTTTTATGACGCTATCCCAAATTCCCTTCGTCCTCATAACGGCAGACGTTTCGTCGGAAAGATGGTTCAAATGGTTCAAATGGCTCTGAGCACTATGGGACTTAACATCTATGGTCATCAGTCCCCTAGAACTTAGAACTACCTAAACCTAACTAACCTAAGGACAGCACACAACACCCAGCCACGCTGACCTGGTATCTTGTACACTCCAGGCGTTATAAGCCCTAGATCGTCATTCACAGGCCTCATGAGCTGTCGAATTTTTGCTGGGGGCCTCAACACCGATGAAACGTTATATCTCTTCAGGAGCCAGCTAACCTTTCCCGACACTGCCACAGAAAGGCAAAAACGAAAGTTTCTTGCTTTCTTCATGTTTGATATACTCAGAAAAACAAATATACGCTACACAGAGAGACGCGTAATACGCGAGAGCCGTACCGAAATTCGAGAGAAACACATTGTTAAAACTAAATTCCAACAATGTAACAAAAACGACTGCAGGATTACATCTAAAGATTTTACACCACACGTTGGCACATTGTGACGTCATTATTGTCTGTCAAGTGACCACAGGCTGTACTTCCAAAACGTCATACACCAGTGTTTCGTTCTGACTGAGCGCTGTCCTTGAATTCCTTGTCTAAGAAGAATAATGTGCTGAAGAAACTCACTTCAGACATCAACGTGCCTATGGAGATGTCTACATGGGCGCCAGCAGTGTCGGATTGGTGAAACACTGCGACGATTGAAACACGAGCTCCAGTCTCGCAGCGGTTGCACTCGAACTGCCTGCAAAGAACACAACGAGAGAAGAGCTGCTAATGAGTTGCTCAGAGCACTCAGGCGTGTCACAGCGAATGAAATCGCTTCAAACCTTGCAGTAGGGCACAGTGCAGTGCAAGAAATGATTCAAAGCTTCGGCTGTCAAAACGTTTGTGCCCGTTATGTCACATGTCAATTAACCTATGACCAATCTTTACAATTAAGCTACGACGTATCAATTACTATTTTAAGAAAAACAGTGAGTACTGTTATGCAGAGAATTTTGAATTTACTGAATGTACTGTGCGACCTGCTTTAAGCGAACAGGTGGACAGTTTTTATGGTTGGAATATAAATCGCAAGAGCTGCTTCGTTCTCTTGATCTAAAGTTGTCCAGTGACATCCGAATATGCCAGTTCCTTTTTGAAATTCTATTTTGCTGGCAAACTCAGCAGTGCTTCGCAATTGCTGAATATGTATGGGCATTGGGTATGCATGTTAAATTTCTTCCGCGTTCCCTCCACCCATCTCCTCCATTCCCCTTTCTTTATCCATCTCCTACTCCTTCCTTCTCTCTCTATGCATGACCTCCTTCTCCTCTGTGCCCCTCTCCTTCACCCACTCTCTATGTCAGTTTCTTCTCCCAATAACTCTCCCAATAACTCCCCCCGTTGTTATTGTGAACGTAACCTTGACTGGGAATTGAATTCGCTCAAAATGAATGAGTAAATCTACTGGTATAACTGGTATACAGGGATCTGTGAGGATTATAGCTTCAAAAGCTGCATTTCTCAGTTTTAATCTGTGAATGGGTGAGGTTACAGAGTTTCGGACGATTCATATTCCGTAATATTTGACGTAACTTCATCGAAAGCATTCCCAGATTTTTAGAAACAAAATTTCCCCTTTGAGTATTATACTCGTATGTATATATTATACAGGATGAACATTGATGAAACCGAAAAACTGTAGGTAAAGATGCTTAACTGGAAATGGAGGAAAAAGGGTTCTATGAACATGTAGCCAGAAATGGACGTCGTACATGCAACTACAACAAATTGCCCTACGACATAGTACAGACATACGTCGCATCCAAGCCACAATAGATGTACAAAGTGGCCTCCACGAAATTACATGTGACAGAGATAGTTGTGGTTGTCATTGCAGGATAAACATAATCGTACTTTGACTTACAAGATGTTGCAGGGATACTTGCCTGGCTTGTACTAGGGTTCGTAGAATCCGGTCCTCCAGATCTGGTGTACACACGGTGTGCCGCCTTCCTGCACGCTCGTCTGTCTCAGAGGACCCATGATCACATAAACACCCAAAAATGCTTGAAATGTCGTGTGGTGTGGTTGGTGTCTGTGAAGGTACTTGTTTTCGTATAGTCTGTAGTTGTGGTCTAGTCTTCAGCGTACCTGTCTGTGGATCAGGGGGCCCAGGGTTCGATTCCCGGTCGACCCAACAGTTCATCAATCGAGAAAATATAGAGACCGGACAGCACAAAGATGGCGAATTTGTGCTAGCGCTGATAAACGCGCCGTGGGGTGGCCCACAAACCTAACTCACCATCATCAACACTTGTTTTATCATAGTCGTGTTGCCCCTCGACTATTTGGTTGGTTGGTTTGGGGGAGGGGACCATACATCGATGTCATAGGTCCCATCGGTTTAGGGAAGGTTGTGGAAGGAAGTCGGATGTGCAGTTTGAACCATCCCGGCGTTTGCCTGAAGCGATTTAGGGAAGCCACCTAAAATCTAAATCAGGGCGGCCGGACGTGGATTTGTGCCATCGTCCTGCCGAATGCGAGCCCAGTGTGCTATCCACAGCACCACTTCGTTCGGCGCCTCCACTATTTATGTCTGCTTGGCCGAACACGAACACCATCTCATCTTATTCCTGGTAAGAGTTCCGGGGGCAATCACACAGCTTGTAACGTCGTCAGATGAACAGTCATTCGTCAGCGCCATTTACGCTGGCTGGTAATCACGAACTTCCAGACATATGTTCAGACGACCTTTTTTCCGCAATATCCAGTAAGGAATCCGTTCCTACAGTTTGTCCGTTTTATTAATGTTCACCGTGTATACGTTAAAAATTTATAGTTTATGTCTGTCCAAAAATGGCTCTGAGCACTATGGGACTTAACTTTTAATGTCATCAGTCCCCTAGAACTTATAACTACTTAAACCTAACTAACCTAAGGACATCACACACACATCCATGCACGAGGCAGAATTCGAATCTGCCACCGTAGCGGTCGCGCGTTTCCAGACTGTAGCGCCTAGAACCGCTCGGCCACCCCGGTCGGCTTATGTCTGTCTGAATGTTCATTAGAGTATCATCTAAAAATGTGAAGTAAGTCGCTCATGAAATTTTATAAATTTTTGGCAGCAATGTTAAAACAGTGATTTGCAGTAGTATAGGCTGCGTTGGAAAACGATGCATATTGAAACGGTATTTCAACAACTACTGACATCTGGAGCATGACGACCGAAAGATCAAAATTGTTATTTGTTTATTTTCTTCTGTAAGAAGTGACATAATGAAATCGCTTTATATATCGTGGTAGAAATGTGGGTAAAATTCATGTTCCCTGCCCAGTCAGCACATGCAGTCAGTTTGACGTAACACTCACTGTTTGGCGTTTTCAGGGATGTGCAGTGCTGCTTATCTGGCAACTAGAATTCGGCCGCCTCCGCCGCCGTTCTGTGGTGACGACCAGCTACCGGAAACGCCCCCGCCCTTTTCCCCCCTTGCGTCCATAAAACTGCCCGTGCTGCGCTACGCAGCGCTCCACTCTGCCAGCCGTGGCTGGCCCCTCCGCGTCTTCCCCTGCCCCTGCCGCCGCCGCTACCCGGATCGCACACGGCTCGTATGTCGGCGCCGCGGCGCTGGATTATCGGTATTGACTTCCAGTCAGGCCGGCTACTGGCTACTGGCTACCGGCTGCCCGCTGGAGGCCGCGTCCCTAGCCCAGCCGCTCACAGCAGCAGCCGTTCCAGTACTGACCAAAGGCGCAAAAGAAATTCGTACGAAAAAGAATGGCACTACTTAATACCTTAATACTATGCCTGTTAATAAAGTACCTCCACAAATTATTTTTACAAGTTGCAGGGAGTTGACACGTGCTTCACGATTCACACGGAAAATATCGATACACTTACTGCTCCATTTATGTCAATGCTTGCGTTTGAGGAAGAAGTCACAAATGTAACGTGCTGAATCTTCTTCCTCGAGATGGGTCTGCAGAGCACACTACATTCACCGCTGGCATGTCCGATGGAAAAACTGAGGATTCCTGTATCCTGTAACATCAACGAGATAAATTGTAGCTACAGTGCGACGAGAGAAAATTATGCCTCTATCACTTATAAACATAATCTATCCGACACATAGAAAAATAGTTAAATAAAACAAAACGATGATAAATATTAATTATTTACATAATATTTTATGATATAATTGGACATATCGACGTTTATCATAGAAAGACAATGATAATTGTAAATTACTTTTATGATCTGCGTTTGTCTTCCTTTGTTTTTACCTTTTTTGGTTGGCTTTTGCAGGTTGCGGACGCAAGACGCATATCAAACTGAAGTCTGTTAAGAAATTGTAATTATTTGTTCATTATTACTTGAGAATAGAATTCATTCTTATTATAAATATGAGCGAATAATTATTTGTAACTTTAATTCCTCTCTCAATAAGCATTATCTGTGTTAATTATTTCTTTACGCTGCAAGGGGCGCAGCCATTGATGATAGCGATTTGTATCGCATTTTTATCTGTGTTTCTTACGAAAGTATCAAAGGTTTGCTTGATGAAAATTAGTCTGAATAGTGCACAATATAACAGTAAAGTTTGATCGGCATAAGTTCAGATACTTATCGGCATAAGTTCAGATACTTAAAAGGAAATTTACTCTAACAATAGAAAGTCTGTGTCAATTGTCTACCGCCATCTTAACAATTATCTCAGTGGCAAATTCAAATTACGCAACTCCGCAACATAAATGTAGAAAGTAATAAAAATGTGTAAAAATGAATGGGCACCGGTGGTCCCGAACTCATTTTAATGAAAATAATTCTAATCAGATTGGTTCTTTAAATACAGTGCTCATAGCACGATCCATATAACAAACTTTTCTTGCTGATGTATGGAGCCGAAATTAATTACTCACGAATTGCGAAGAATATTGTTTCAGCCGGCCAGAGTGGCCGTTCGGTTCTAGGCGCTACAGTCTGGAACCGAGCGACCGCTACGGTCACAGGTTCGATTCCTACCTCGGGCATGGATGTGTGTGATGTCCTCAGGTTAGTAGGTTTAATTAGTTGTATTTCTAGGCGACTGATGAACTCAGAAGTTAAGTCGCATAGTGCTCAGAGCCATTTGAACTAATATTGTTTCAGGTAACACACGTCAGTGTTGTGCGCGGCTGATATTCGGTGGTTTTAATGATCATTTTGCTGAAAATAACTGTTTCCATCATAATCAATAGTTGTATAGAATCTGTTGTTTAGTGACACTTACACAACTTACAGACAACACTTTAACACTTTAACACAACATTAACTTGGATTTCTTTAGCAACTTGACCATATCTTTAACCGAGAGAAAAAATTATTTTGTAATTACTCACTGTGATGAAATGACATTATCATTTTCATTTACAAATTATTTAAATACCAAACCACTGAATAACACAGCGAACACCACAATCCCAAAAACTGAGATCATGCTGACTAATTTTAGGTTTTGTGTGTAACCTTGTTAAGTCACTACAAATGAACCTGTCTAGAGTGTCGGTGTCGATATCATTTTCCATCTTTGCCAACATCTCTTTTACGGGAGTCAGAACCTGCAGCCAGTGTCTGGGCCGACTGTAATAGGTAAAGTTTCGTGTTCGAGCGATTATGCAAGATTTTGAAAACGGTTGTTTGTATGACTGAATATGATGACTTGCTGCCGCGCGGGATTAGCAGAGTGGGGGGTTGGGTTGTTTGGGAAGGAGACCAGACAGCGAGGTCATCGGTCTCATCGGATTAGGGAAGGACTCGGAAGGAAGTCGGCCGTGCCCTTTCAAAGGTACCATTCCGGCATTTGCCTGGAGCGATTTAGGGAAATCACGGAAAACCTAAATCAGGATGGCCGGACGCGGGATTGAACCGTCGTCCTCCCGAATGCGAGTCCAGTGTTTAGTAGAGTGGTCTGAGGCGCTGCCGTCATGGACTGTGCGGCTGATCCCGGCGGAGGTTCGAGTCCTTCCTCGGGCATGGGCGTATATGTGTTTGTCCTTAGGATAATTTAGGTGTAGTAGTGCGTAAGCTTAGGTTCTGATGACCTTAGCAGTTAAGTCCCATAAGATTTCACACACATTTGAACATTTGATGATTTGCTCGACGTTTCGCTGCAGTGCTACTCCGATACATAATGTCAAACACGACTTTTGCCATTACACGTGTAGCCCTACTCTTCAAACGTTTAGTTCCAGGCGTAAATAGAGATTTCTCTGAGTGGCTCCTGGTCAAAGTGTGTGTAAAACGCTCGTTGAACAGCCGTTGCTGACTCCGTTTCTGTTAACTGGAGATCGCAGAAGGTCTTTCGTATGCTATATGTGCCACCTTTTTCACTGGCACTCCCTTAACGGGTTAATTTTTGAAGCGGCTATGTTGTACCGCTTCATCTGTAAGAATTTCTGAAACTTTTAAGTTCTAGTATGCTCACAGTACGGCCTGTTGGCTGTTAAATAATCAAACTACTAAAAACAACTTGATGGAATTGTCAAGCGTACGATAGCTAGATGCATGTTGAACATAGAGGGAAAGGATGGAAAACAAAAAGCAAATGTATATCAAAATCCTAAGAGTTGGGAATTTACTGTTACATTTCGTTTTATGTTCCTCAGTTCACCAGTACGCTGAGTGGCAGAGGGTACTCTTGGTACCACTTCAACGTCTCCCCTTTTGTTTCATGTTTGAGATCGGTGTATGAGAAGAATTTCTCGTAATGATAATTTTACAAAGCATATTATATAGCAGAAAGTAATGTGATCCCCCACTCTCCATGGAATTATGATCTAGAAATTTTCGATAGCAATTCACAATGCACAGTGCACACTGTCCTTCGAGAAGTGTCATCTACAGGCATTTATTGGTGATATCCAAAACTCGCGGGTTTACAGAACGGACCCGTGACGAAACTTGCTGCACTGTGTTAGACTTATTCCCTCCCTCTCATTCATGGTAAGGGTCCAAGAGTGATGAGCTACACTCGACAATCCGTCCTACCAGTGCACTGTAAGCCACTTCATTCGTGGAAGCATTACATTTCCTCAATATTCCTCCAGTGAATCTCAGCGTGTTCTCTACAATTAGTTTTAAATGGTATCCCACTATCGTTGCTTAAGACAGTTACTCCAAGATACACTCAGAGACAAAGGAAAATAAAAACGCACCACAAAGTAATGATCAGAGTGGGATGTAAATCGGCAGATGTGATGTACACGTACAGACTAACGAATGGTTACTATAAGATAGAAATTGGGTAATTTATTCCAGAGAACGAGCTCCACAAACTCAGCAAGTCAACAACATACCTGTGGCCCTTATGTAATCAATTATTCGCCTTTTTGAACAGTTCTTGGATATCCGACCGGGTAGCGTCGTAATTTCTCCACAATATTTCGGCAGACGTACACGCTGCCATCTTCAGGTGGTACCTGACGAATGCTGTGCTGTTCCTCTCGTCGCCCTATATATACTATCCGTTACCCCCTCCACTGTTCCTCTCCTTGTGTCTCCTGTGCGGCCGGCCGAAAGTGGATGGAACTGCGGATGTGGTGTTCGCATTTTCCCAGAAATGGACTACAAAAATCATACATTGGGTAGACAGTCCGCACTGTAGAAGAGAGGTGCCGCGAACACAAGCGCCATACCGAATTACGCCAGGCCACTAAATCAGCCGTGGGTGACTATTGTATAATGACTTCCCATACTATGGACTATGAAAAAACAAAAATGCTCTATCAATCCTCCTCCTTCTGGGACTGCGTTACTGAACAGGACATCGAAATCCGACTACAGGGCGATTTAATTAATAAAGAGAGTGGCTTTCAACTCAGTCAGGCTTGGAACCCTGCACTCAGCCTGGAGAGAAAGATGCGGTCCCAGAGATCGAGGACCGCCACCGATGGCAGCAGCAGGGAGACTGCAGACCCCAGTTCAGACCCAGGCGCCGCTTCCCCCACCACCTCCAGTAGCCCCCGCGCCGGCAACACCAAATACTTCAGGAGAGAGAAACGGTGGAGGGGGTAGCGGCTAGTATATATAGGGCGCCGAGAGGAACAGCACAACATTCATCAGGAACCACCTGAAGATGGCAGCGTGTACGTCTGCGGAAGTATTGTGGAGAAATTACGACGTTACCCGCTCGGATACCCGAGAACTGTTCAAATTGGAAATACGCCGGGAAAACTTCAGATTGCAGTTATTCGCCTTGGCACTGACTACGAGTTGTTGGATGTCCTCCTCAGGGATATGTTACAAATTCTGTCCAACTGACGCGTTAGATCGTTAAAATCCCGAGCTGGTTCAAGAGCCCTGCCCATAATGCTCCAGACGTTCTCAGCTGCGGAGAGATCCGGTGATCTTGCTGGCCAACATGTGGTTTGCCAAACACGTAGACAAGCAGTAGAAATTCTCGCTTTGTGCTGGCGGCCATTATCTTGCTAAAATGACAGCCTAGGATGGCTTGCCTTGAGGACAATAGAGAGGGCCGTAGAATATCGTCGAAGTACAGCAAAAGTGGTTTTGCTATGAAAAGAAACGGCACCTCCGATCATCATTCCTGGGTGTCGGACGTATGACGGGCGGCAGTCCGAGTGGTATCCCTTCTCTTCTGGAGCGTCTCCAGACAAGTCGTGGCTGGTCATCCGCTCTCAGTTCGAAGCGGGACTCTTCACTGGAAACAATTCTACAGTCCAGGCTGAATGTGATCGACTCCACTGCAAACGTGCTTGTGGGTGAGTAGAAGGCAGTGGCAGTCGGCGTAAGAGGCGCCGTGAGCTCGGTCCCCTTTCTGTCAGCCGCCAGTTAGTGTGGACTACAGTCGCTGAAGCTCTGATGTCATTTAGGAGCTATGACAATGATGCAAGTGGAGATGTGAGTGCCTATCTGACGACTGCTCGGTCCTCACGTCCTGTCCTCCCTCCAGATCGACCGCATCCTTCTTGACGCTGTGTTCGAGCATGTCTCACTCATTCCTGCCTACATAGTAGAATAGTGGCATTCCTCCTATTTAAATGTAGAGCGATTCGCTGATTACTCCAACGGCCTTGTTTGAGAGCAACTACACACCTCGCTCAGAAACTGCAATCTGCGTATATTGTTCACGCGCCTGACTGTGAGGCATAGTAACTGTCCAATAGAGCCAATAGAGTAAATAGAATCAAATTCGCAAAGACTTTATGCCCTCTGTCCCCTATGCATTTTCCGTCGATACCTGTATGAACACCAATTCGTGAGCAATTTGCATAACCCGTTTCTGGAGTGCTTTATGGTTCTTCACAGCGATTTGTCGTCCACAGTCAAATCGAACACCAATGGATACCAACTGCTACCAATGCACAATCATCATCTTTTCCTTCGTCTTCTCCCACACTTGTTGGGTGGACGTTCTTAGGAGCTCCTGTCCAGTTTCATCGGTCATTTACTTCCCTCTCCCTTGCATGTTCCTTCAAGTCCTCATCTTCTTCTTCCTCATTCTCTTCCTCTGTCTCCTAGGATTACCACTTGTACCATCCTCTTGCTAAGGTATGAGTCCATAGCATTACAGTCTTCTCTCTCGAACCTTGTAAGTAGGCTGCTTATGTTTCTATGTTGGTAACGCCACGTAGCGCTCTATATGAAAATCACTGACTGTGCTGTGTGCAGTCTGTGGCTGGTTTGCATTGTTGGAATTTGCTATTGTAGTGTTGGCCAGTTGGCTGTTAACAGCGCGTAGCGTTGCGCAGTTGGAGGTGAGCCGCCAGCAGTGGTGGATGTGTGGAGAGAGATGCCGGAGTTTTGAGAGCGGATAGTCTGGACGTGTGTCCATCAGAGATAGTAAATTTGTAAGACTGGATGTCATGAACATATATATATTATGACTTTTGAACACTATTATGGTAAATACACTGTTTGTTATTTATCAAAATCTTTCATTTGCTGACTATGCCAATCAGTAGTTAGTCCCTTCAGTAGTTTGAATCTTTTATTTAGCTGGCAGTAGTGGCGCTCGCTGTATTGCAGTAGTTCGAGTAACAAAGATTTTTGTGAGGTAAGCGATTCATGAAAGGTATAGGTTATTGTTAGTCAGGGCCATTCTTTTGTAGGGATTTTTGAAAGTCAGATTGCGTTGCGCTAAAAATATTGTGTATCAGTTTAGTGTTGATCAGAATAAGTAAAGAGCGAAATGTCTGAGTACGTTCAGTTCTGCTCAGCTGTTTGAAAATCAGATAACGTAAGGGGTTTACCAGCACAGTAATTCAATAATTTTTCTAAGGGGACGTTTCAACCTTCTTTGACATTTACGACACTTTAATGTCACCTCTTATTTTTTATGATCCTCTGAGGACGCCACAGAATCTTATTTCAGCCACATCTATTGTCTACAAAGCGCTTTAGTTTTTGCTCATTTCTCTGCTTCACGCACAAGACACTGAAAAGTAGTATAGTTGTCTATTTAATTTTCTGCCGCAGTTGCGAGCAATGAATGCTGGTGACTAGGTTCGAACGTAGCAGTATATTTTCCAACTAGATCTGTACGAAAAATGCTAATCAAACCAAAACTTCGTTGAAATGCTTCAGTAACGTCCACACAAAACCCGGAGTTACCTTATTCCAAGCGTGACACTTTCAACAGATGAAACTGAACCCATCTGTTGAAAGCATGACGCTTGTAATAAAATCACTCCATATCTGTCTTATGACTATATACTGTGTGGCCGTTACCCAAGTATATAAGTGGAATTTTGCTTTGATGAGTACTTTTTGAGCAGGTCTGGTTTGAAAATGAACGGCTACGTTCGAAATTAGTCAGTAGTATTAATTACACGCAAGGCAGAAATTTAAATACAGAATTGTCAAATTTAAGTTGCTCTACTTTCTGCAGAAAAATGTATGAACCACAAAAAAAGTACTATACACCTATTTGCGGGACGTGTCAACTGCTACTTCCTGCAGCAAATATTTATCCTCTCCTTGGCTTCATGTAAATTACTACAGGCTTGTAGCAATATGGTAGGGAAAGGCTGTTATGTGGAACGATACTGGGCACAAATTTATTAACATGTTTATTAAAAACACAAACAAATTTATTAAAACAGAAAATGATGCAAGACAATTTGATTAGCTATCCCCAGAAATAATTAAATTAATTTCCAACAACACAACTGTTGGTAGATATTACAGAACTTTCACAATGACTGAATGAAATTTTAAAAAAAATTTATTTTTTGAGAACAACATTAAGTTAAAGAAAAGTTTGGTAGATGTTTAGCACACCGGTCTAATCAGATCAAAAGTCTATAAAATCAACCTACACATTCCACATTATAAGCTTCAAAAAATGCATTTGCAAATAGCTAATACATAATTAACATCAGACATCCACTATAACATGACTATTTGCAGTTAATTAGAAGGAAGACACTGGTTCGGAGCAAGCAGAATAACTTGACAACATTAGATTCAAAAGATGATAAAAGTGGGAGTTGCAGAGGCAAGCAGTTTCTCTTTTCTTCAGTAAAGTGTGGGCGGCGATTACCACTAGAAAGGTAGGCACTCTAAGTAAAGGCATTTATCGAACCCAGGCCTCTTTATCTGCACCCACAATAGAAAAAAAGATACATCAAACAGTTATCTAACATGTGAACTACTAATTAATAATTTGCATCTGCGACACCAATAGACCCCGTAAATACACTTGAAAAAGATGAGTGATGTGCATGAAACACCTGAATACAAAATGAATTTTAATTATGATCGCGATTAAAGTTAGTCAGACTACACGAGCACCACTAGTTCAGTCACACCATTCACGAAACGTGACTTGAGTGAGATCACTTAAAGTATTCGTGAATGAAGATGTTTACACGTCACGATGGCGTACATCGGCCCCACATAATGCCACCGGAAAACAGCAGGGACCTTGTTGCACTCGCTGGACAGTGTGTCTAAGGCGTTCAGCCTGGCCTAGTTGCCTCCAAACACGTCTCCGACGATTGTCTGGTTGAAGGCATATGCGACACTCATAGGTGAAGAGAATGTGATGCCACACGTGAGCGGTCCACTCGGCATGTTGGTGGGGCCATCTGTACCGCGCTGCATGGTGTTACGGTTGCAAATGCGGACCTCGCCGTGAGAGTCTAAAGCGAAGTCGCGCATCATGCACCCTATTGCGCACAGTCTGAATCGTAACACGACGTACTGTGGCTGCACGGAAAGCATTATCCCACATGGTGGCGTTACTGTCTGGGTTCCTCCCAGCCATAATCCGCAAGTAGCGGTCATCCACTGTAGTAGTAGCCCATGGGCGGCCTGAGCGAGGCATGTCATCGACAGTCCCTGTCTCTCTGTGTCTCCTCCATGTCCCAACAACATAGCTTAGGTTCACTCCGAGACGCCTGGACACTTCCCTCGTTGAGAGCCTTTCCTGGCACAAAGTAGTAATGCTGACTCTATCGAACCGCGGTATCGACCGTCTAGGCATTGTTGAACTACAGACAACTCAAGCTGTGTACCTCTTTCATGGTGGAATGACTGGAACTGATCGGCTGTCGGACCCCGTCCGTCTAATAGGCACTTCCCATGTATGGTTGTTTACATCTTTGGGTGGGTTTAGTGACATCTCTGAACAGTCAAAGGGACAGTGTCTGTAATACAGTATCCACAGTCAAGGCCTATCTTCAGGAGTTCTGGGAACTAGGGTGATGGAAACTTTTTTTGATAAGTGTATACCACACACAGGAAGTGAAGACGAGATAAACATACGAATATAGTAAAACGTAAGCTAAGGTTGTCCATAACTGAATGGAATCAGTCTGAAAATGTGAGCCTCACCGTGGTTGGTTGTAATACCATTTCATAGCATAGCTGTAGATGTGATGTTCTTCTTCTTTCACTGCATAAGATGTAACTGGCTAGAAGTTTTACCGAGCGCTCGTACCTGATGTAGCTGACTATGACATTTTGAAGCAACACCCAAACTCCAACGTTACCTGAAGTTTGGAAACACATTGTAACCTAATTAATCAATATATTATTAATTAAGTATTGCCACAGCCAAGACAACGCATGTCACAGATATAACCATACACATAGATGATATAAAGGAAACAACTGTCACAACATGTCTAAGTGAAATTGGCAACTCTTGTTTCATCCATTAAATACACTTTTAATTTTAATTTGAAACAGATCCACAACTAATTAGTATCTCATTTATTACTATTATCGAAGTTAGCAGGAAGTTTAAACAAATTTGTATATTTACGTTTCTGCTTTTATATATTCTTGATTGAAAGTTTTTTTATCCATTTGTAAAATTGCCGAAAAAATGTACTAGTAATGAAACAGAATTTCTATGATATAGCATGTAAAGTCACACAAAAGGTAGCAGGTCTTTACTAGAAAAATAAATAAATAAATAAATAAATGGGTCAGGAAACTGAGCAGGGAGATAGCCCTAACGGCCTTATGAGGGCACACAGACAGTGGGAGGAAGCATCTTAGTGATGACCTTCTCAGCATCTTTGCTTTGTGTCCAGATATTTTTCAAAAATATCGTGCCACCTGCCACTAACGAGACCGGACACCTTCCCTAATTATAGTGAGCAGCCCTCCGTTTCTGCAACTGCTGAATATTCTTCTTTGCGGCCTCCTAAATTTTCTTTATGGTCTACGAATAACTGTCTTCCAGCAACAAATCACAGATACCCCACAAGTTAGAGAGAGGAGAATTTACTGTGTAAGTAAACATCAACCTGGTAGGAGTTGTCTTGTGGGACACGTGCACAGCAGTGTTAAAAGTTAAGCGAAATTACGACGAAATGAATATCCTTAGCTGCATAATGCCCTTGATATAAGTCAACGGGGACAGTTGAAAATGTGTGTTCCGACCGGGACTCGAACCCGCGATCTGCTGCTTACATGGCAGACACTTTATCCATCTCAGCCACCGAGGACACAGAGGATAGTACGACTGGAGGGACTTTTCTCTGGCATGCCTCCCGCGAGACCCACATTCGCAACTTATTGTCCCGCCCTATATTCATAGTGCCCCTGACCATTATACTCATTACTCGCGGCTTTACTGCCGATCCCCGTAAGAGTTCTGGCACTGTGCATCCGCACAGAAGAAGATGGTCGGAAAGTACAGATATCATATTCATATATATAAAATCTAACGGACTGATTGACCCCACGTGGTCTGTGACTGTGAATGAAATATAGTAAGTGCCGATTTCAAATTTTGGTTCAACCTCTCAGCAATAGATGGCGGCAGGTACCAGGAGGTTGTTGTTAAGCGAGATATCCCACTATCGAAACAGAAACACTTAAATTCTTTACACACAAAAGCCTGGGTATTATCACTCACTAATACACTGGGAGTCTCAAACTATAATCAACATCAAACATTTAGTAAACTAGTCATTTTTACCACAGGTTTTTGTGTTGCATTAACAGAAATCTCGTTCTGTGTATCTGCTTTAATTCTCATAGGGAAATAGCAACTTCTTAGGGAAACAGAATAAAAAAATCAGCAAGTTTAATTTAAAGTCCTTTGTTCACTGCCTTGTAATACACTGCGCCAGCCAAAATGCAGCCCAGTGTGAATGCTGTTCTGCGTTAACAAGCAGACCTTCACAATTGTTATTCGTGCAGCTGGCATAACCACTGCGTCTTGGGGGCAGCAGCAGTGGGGGCCCTTCTCTCCCTCCGTCGTTGAACTTATCCCTAGCATTGCTTTCTCCACAACTCCGCGCTATGTGGCCTTTCCTTCCACGAACGAAACATCGGATCTCCTTTCTGCACGTATTTGTAGCCTGTTTTCGGGTCCCATGACAAGTGGTTCCTTAAGCAAGTTTCTAACACACAATAATCTGGTTTGCTGTTCATTTAAGGTCTCTGTAATTCTTCCACAAATCGAACTGCCGTTCATATGGCTTCTTCAAACGTCTCATGGTGTGATAATCTTTATGCACTATCGACTTCACAGCGCAGCCCGATCAAAAACGTATCTAATGCCGTTAGCCCTGCTTCAAACAATTTGGCCTTATTGTGCGAATAGTCCTTACTGCTCTCATACGTGTTACCATAAACTTTCCTAATGCGATCATCAAAATGCTCAGTAGATCCTTCTTCCTATATACGCATGTCGTGGCGTCTTTCTCTGTAAAATCTTACCTTCTCTTCCTCTTATACCGTTCACCAGTGTCTGCTTAAAAGCGTCGTAGGTAGCTGCTCGACTGAAGTTGGTATCACAGATAACAGTATGAAGTCCATGATCTTGCCGGCCGCGGTGGTCTAGCGGTTCTAGGCGCGCAGTCCGGAACCGCGCGACTGCTACGATCGCAGGTTCGAATCCTGCCTCGGGCATGGATTTGTGTGATGTCCTTAGGTTAGTTATGTTTAAGTAGTTCTAAGTTCTAGGGGACTGATGACCTCAGATGTTAAGTCCCATAGTGCTCAGAGCCATTTGAACCATTTTTTTTAACCATCCATGATCTTGGGTTCGTAATTTTGTCACGTTTACTTTATCCGAATCAGGATCCTAAAGCTGTTGCATTTTCCAGTTTATTAAAAAACACTTGGACATGCTCATCAGATTTTCCACAATAGACTGGAACTGTAGGGATCAAAGAAAAATTCTTAACTACCGTTGAATCTGTTGTGCATTTATCGGCTGCACTGAGAGGGCTGCTATTTATTTGATTCGTGATGCTCCTACCTCCTGCATTTGCTTTTTAATCGCTCAATTTCTCTGCGTAAGTGTGCATATGCCATAACTGATTAACTTGGCCAATGGTTTTATTTAAAAATGTGCCATCATTGACTTTCACATTCATGCCAAGCCAAGTCTGTAGTATCTGCAGTAGTCCTGCCTTCAGTGCTATGTCCAGCTCCACTGAATCGCCAGAAGGGATGTGTTCTCCCGAAAAACGGTGTCTTCATCTGCCCTGTGCTCGTTCCACATACGGATACGAAATACGAGCATTCATGAATGATGACAGTTCGATCCCTCAGTCAACAGATGGGGACGTTTGCAAGACAACAACTATCTCCACGAACAGTTCTACGACGTTTGCAGCAGCATGGACTATCAGCTCGGAGACCATGGCCGCGGCTTTCCTTGACGCTGCATCACAGACAGGAGCGCTTGCGATGGTGTACTCAACGACGAACCTGGGTGCACTAATGGCCAAACGTCATTTTTTCGGATGAATGCAGATTCTGTTTACATCATCATGATGGTCGCATCCGTGTTTGGAAGCGTGTATTCGTCATCGCCATACTGCGTATCACCCGGCATGTTGGTAAGGGGTGGCTCTACTCTTCATTCGATCCCTGCGGAACCCTACATTTCAGCAGGGTAATGAACGACCGCATGTTGCAGGTCCTGTACGGGTCCTGTCCGATCAATGGTGGTCGAACAACTGGCTCGTCACAATACGCCAGTTACTTCTCTTGATGAACTGTGGTATCGTGTTGAAGCTGCAGGGGCAGCTGTACCTGTACCCGCCATCCAAGCTCTGTTTGACTCAATGCCCAGGCGTATCAAGGTCGTTGTTAGGGCCAGAGGTGGTTGTTCTGGGTACTGATTTCTCAGGATCTATGCATCGAAATTGCGTGAAAATGTAATCACAAGTCAGTTCTAGTATAATTTATTTGCCCAAAGAATACCCGTTTATCATGTGCATTTATTCTTGGTGTAGCAATTTTAATGGCCAGTAGTGTATATACACGGTGATTGTTTCTATGGTGTACAAACTCTAGGGATTGATCGATGAAAGGATGCGGAACAAAAAAGAGCTAATGAACGTTTGCCCACCAATGCCTGGTTGCCATACTAGAGACCATTTATTCACTCATACATTGTTACAGAGATTTCGGTCTAATACGGCTTGTACCACACATCCACAGTTACAGTTTGAGTTGAAAATGGTTTGCATGTGCCCCAACGCATACGTGTAAGCGACATAGCATGTTCTGTCTCACGCATTCACATCGGCCAGGGTGCATACGAACAAAGGCAGGATGAATACGCTGCTCCAGTGCCTCCCTATATAGAGTGGGCGCTGCATACGCGATACATTTAAGATGGCCCCATAACCAGAAATCTCACGGATTGAGATCTGGTGAACGACCAGGCAACGCAAGTGGAGCAACCCCCCCACCCCACCCCACCCTATCCATAACGCTTCAGCCACATAACCCTTCGAATCATCAATGGCACTTCTTCCAGCAGGGGAGACAAAGTCACCCGCAAGAAACGCTGATACTTCCGGCGTGTTAGGCCATGTGGAAGGGTGGAAGGAAGACTGGTCGCAAAATTCGGTCGCCAATAATCGCGGCACACACATTCCGGCTATACTGATGCTGGTGCGGTAGCCTTCCAAAGTGTTATTTTCCTCCAACTCTGGCGTCCGAATATTTAAGGGTACGTCCTTCATGATTTTCTTTTTCCTGAAACGACCCTGTGTCAGAAGAACGGCGAAACACTGTTGTAAACACTGAAAGCAGTGGTTGCTGTTAGCGGGGCTAGGTCTCCTCATACAACCTTGCTGTCCGCTGCACGTTCCCATTTGCCTTTCCGTAAGTAAACACCATGTCGGCAAGCTCTCAATTCGAACACGGAACCACTGCGTACAATACTTTATCACGTCCGCTACAAGGTGAGTCAGCAAAAGAAGTGAAACGGACACAAGATTACCAATTACTATAGCAGGAGAGGGCGCTAGGCCGTGACGTATGTGTAACGATACCACCCTCTAGCAGAAAACCATGCATACTCTAACTGTGGCTGCATGGTACAGCGCGTATTAGACCATTGCCTCTGTAACAGAGTATGCTTAAATAAAAGGTTTCTAGCATTTCTGGACATAAGTCCATTAGATCCCTTTTGTTCCGTATTCACTCATCGATCAATCACGGCGGAAAAAACTTGTATAAAGGGTGCAAAGTGGGAATGTAAGCTAATTGTTCTAGATATAGATAAATTAGTAAACTGAATATAATATCTTTCTTGTATATGTATTATGTCTATGTAATGTTCGATAACATTTTGAGCTACTTTTCTCAGTGTTTCTCTTGCTATCTCTGCCTATCCATACCAGATATATGATTCCATTTCCTTCTTCCAACGCATAGATTATATCATGTGACGGCTTCCAGAGTAAGAACTGTTTAGAGCAGGTGGGAAGAGGTGGGGAGAGGAGGTGAAGGGATGGGAGGAGAGGGGAATGAGAGGGGAGTGGGGTGGCCAAGATGACGTCATAGAAAGGGGTGAAGCTCAGAAAGGGCCAACACTTTCCACAGTCCAAGTCCCCACCTGCCACATTCCAAAGATCTGCCAGTGCGCATATTCGGTTCCAAAACCTCGCTGCCCTCCTTATGACAAAAAAAGTGTTATGTTCATGGTCATTATTTCCCAAATGAAACTTTCTTCTTCCTGTTTACCAGTGATCCTGGAATCTGTGTGTAACTCCACTACTGCTGATACCTGTCAAACGCACCCCCGTTTGATGGCCCAAATCAAAACGCCCAAACAGCAAGATTTTGTTATCTTTTAATGTAAGAGTAGATATTTGCTCTCACTAGGAGTGCAACTAATGTTTGCCATAGTACAGTTACTTATAAAACTCACTACTCAGAGAGTACTATAGGAGACACCAACGAAGTCCGCTGCACTAATTCAAGAAGTACATCATACCCCCACAAGCCACTTAATGGTGTGATGTGAAGGGTACTTCCCGTACCACTAACTGATCCCCCTGCTCTGTTCTACTAGTGAATGGCGTGTGTGAAGAGTGCTTGTTGGAAAGCTTTTGCATTAGCTCCAATTTCTCGAAATTTCTCGTCTTGGTCATTTTGCAAAGTGTATGTGGTACTAAATAGTATGTTGTCCGACAGTTCCTAGGATACGCCCTCCCGAAATTTCAGTAGTAAATCTCTTCCTGAAGACAACGCGTCTCTTGTAACATCTACCAGTGGAGTTGGTTTTGCATCTCCGTAAAGCACTCACGCCGACTACACAATCCTGTGACAAATTGCGCCGCTCTTCCTTGGATCTCCTCCATCTTTTCTATGAGTTCTACCTGGTAAGTGTTACAGACTGATGAACAATACTCATGAATCGGCACAACAAGCGCCCTGTAAGTCACTTCATACGTGGATGAGCTTACATTTCCTTCCAGATCGTCATATGAATCTCAGTCTGTTATTGCTTTTGCTACTCTTAGTTTTATGTGATCGTGCCACTTAAGGTCACTCTGGATAGTTACTGCTAGATAGTTTACAATTGATACTGCTTAAATAAGTTTGTAATCAAAAGCGTAGTTGCACAGTAGTGGATTTCTTTTCCTATTTATGCGCAATACGTTCCATTTATTTACGTTCTGCGTCAACTGCCAGATCCGACACCATTCTTGAATCCCTTATAGATTATTCTGCAAATCGATACTGTCTTCTGGCGTTCCTATTTTTTTGTAGACGCTGCTACGAGCTCTTCGCAATTACCATGGAGAAGTATTACTTAGAACAGCTAGATTAAAAACCAGCTGAAGCGAGTCGAACAAATCGTTGACTCATAATGGAGTCCCACGGTTTTACCTGGAATTATTGAAGGTGTCTTAGCGTGAGATAGAACATTGTCACCTGTTATTATTTCGGACTGCTTGCTATTCCTCTTTTCGTTACACCACTGGAAAATCTTGAAAGATTCCCTTAGAGTGCTGTCGGCAACGCCTATATAAGTCAACAAGCGTCTGGCGCAGTTGTTAGCCCGGCTACTGCTGCTACAAAGGCAGGTTATCAAGATTTAAGTGAGTTTGAACGTGGTGTTACAGTCGGCGTACGAGTGATGTGACACAGCATCTCCGAGGTAGCGATGAAGTGGGGATTTTCCCGTACAACCATTTCACGAGTGTACGGTGAACATCAGAAATCCGGTAAAACATCAAATCTCCGACATCGCTGCTGCCGGAAAATGATCCTGCAAGAGGGACCAACGACGACTGAAGAGAAACTTTCTACGTGACAAAACTGCAATTTGCTGCAGATTTAAATGCTGTGCCAGAATGCGAAACATTCAACGAAACATAATCGATATGGGCTTTCGGAGTCGAACCCCACTCGTGTACCCTTGATGACTCCACGACACAAAGCTTTATGCCTCGCCTGGGCCCGTCAACACCGACATTGGATTGTTGATGACTGGAAACATGATTTCGGGATCCAGGTAGAGTGCAACACAGAAAAAGCTATATTCAATGTTTATTTGGTATCTTAAGTACTAACTAGGAAATAAGCAAATAGACGCTTTCTACATTTTACAAAGTTTAGACATACCCTTAACTTTGTGCTGATCATAAGTGTGCCTGACTTACGCATGATGAGGATACAGGCAGCCAAAACTGTGTTTTGTAGCAGGCTGCATATTTACGCCCTACATTTTTCTGTTACTTAAAACAACGCAAGGGAAGAATCGTATGAACAGGTCTGCAGACTAAGCTACGAAAAATTGAAAGGGGCGCTTAGGGTTTATATTCTTCATGGCAGCCGGCCGGGGTGGCCGAGCGGTTCTAGGCGCTACAGTCTGGAACTACGCGACCGCAACGGTCGCAGGTTCCAATCCTGCCTCGGGAATGGGTGTGTGTGATGTCCTTAGGTTAGTTACGTTTAAGTAGTTCTAAGTTCTAGGGGACTGATGTCCTCAGAAGTTAAGTCTCATAGTGCTCAGAGCCATTAGAGCCATATTTTTGCTCATGGAAAGAGAGGGAGGCTTAAACCTACTGGTATTGGACATCGAACTGACAGGGGATATAATGGAATGGTGTGTGAAGTTATATATGCAGAAGGAGGAAGTGTAGTGCGATGACGTTATTTACATATTTTGTTACATTATTAGTGTGGATGTAAGTTGTAACTAATTTGTGGCTTACAATTCTAGATTCGATTAAAAAGGCACAGTTTGGTTGTAATGAATACAAAGCAGCCAACCGGTGGCAACGCATGGTGGTTTCATTTAACCTTTTGCCGTGGTTTCGACAGATGTAAACCTGCAGTCTACAAAAAAATATGAAACATAATTTCACCTGGGAAATCGGACTGATTCGCTGTTTTCGTTTCATTTACTGATCTCTAACCGTTGCTGAAATGCAGCCGTGTTCACAATATTGAAAAAAATCTTTATATGGATAAATGCTGGCCATGTCCAGATTTCTATCTCTAAAATTAATTATTGTTTTCATTCGAGAATTCATCGGTGTTACAGGAGGAGTTGCTCATGGCAGACATTTTAATCCGGTTTTAAGGCACTACTGCTTTCTGTCCGATGTTATATTTCCAAACGTATACTGTCAAAGAGTTTTATGGTTGCATGTCCCCCCTCTTTCCGTGCTGTACATGAACTCACTAAGGGTAATACAACTGATTTTTACTTCCTGTGTTGCAATTTTTAAAATTTCTGTTATTTTCAATTTAAGATATATTATTGATTAGAAATTTCATACGTGAATGTATGTGCTGGGAAGTGATGGTTATTTCCAACCGTTTAAAGATATGCCTGAAAAATGCAGGTGTGAGAGCTTACACATAATTGTAATTACTTTCTTTTGTGCAATGAGTATATTTTGCTTAAATGAGAAGTTACTTCATCATCATAAACGTCAGTGAATGAAAATCTGATGAATATGTTCACTTACTGAGTTGTATGTACCGTAAGTTGGTAATTATTAATAAGATTAAAAAAACAGCCGACCAGTTGCAAAGGATAAAGTAATCTTTACCTAGGTTTCGATAGATTTAAATCTGTCTTCTTCAGAATGCGGCAGTATTACATCAACATGGAGTGATATGTCATTGTCGTTTTTACAAACATCTGCATAGCTCCATTAGTCCAAATAAAATATAGGGTTTGTCAGACAAATAAAAATAAGTACATGGAAGTTGGAGAGCGCTCTCCAACTTCCATGTACTTATTTTTATTTGTCTGACAAACCCTATTCTCAGGGCTATATTTTATTTGGACTAATGGAGCTATGCAGATGTTTGTAAAAACGACAATGACATATCACTCCATGTTAATGTAATACTGCCGCCTTCTGAAGAAGATAGATTTAAATCTATCGAAACCTAGGTAAAGATTACTTTATCCTTTGCAACTGGTCGGCTGTTTTTTAATCTTATTACGTGGAACCGTTGCTGTTGCGCAGCTATATATATATATATATATATATATATATATATATATATATATATATATATATTGGTAATTATTGTTACAGCAAAAACAGTCGAACCTAAACGTTGTAGAAAGTTTGTTATCCGATTTTCCTTTTTAAACCTTGGTCAATATCCACACCCAATAATTTAGAAGTTTCTACCGCGATTATTATTCTTGTTGGTAGACTAGGTTAAGAGGAGATGGGATACTTTTGACACTACAAAAAAGAATGACCTGAATATTTCCAAAGTTTAAAGCTAGCCCATTCGTGATTAATCAGTCAGTAGCTTTCACAATACATCATTTAATAAATTCTCTGTTGACGCTTAGTTGCTCGGCTTCTCAACAATCATCTGCAAACGGAAGGATTATTGCCGTATTTTCATATACAGTGGCAGATTATTAACATTAAGCAAGAACAGCAGCGGGGCAATGATCGATCCATGTGGGAGTCCATTTCTAACTTCTCCACATTTGATGGTGTTAGCGGTTAACGTAAACGAAGTACATCTGCAGGTTCAACATTTTTGAGCCAAGAGAGCAGGGACGACTTGAGTGTGATAGTGATTACGATTAGCAGTCGGAGCGATCAAGTCAGAGTGTAACTATACACTATCAGATCAGAAATATTTGGACAACCGCGCGTAATGTATAATTTATTATGTCAGTGATCGGTGTACAGGGGAATACCAGGTGCTGGATATAGGGGTCCTCACCAGCATGTTCGTGAACTTGAGCGAAATAAAGTACCTTTCATGCACCAAATACTCTACCGTTAACAACTGCAGCAGTAACACGGGACTTGTTCCATACAAGGTTGATTACGTTTGGAATTCAAATACGGAAAGAAATCTTTTAAGGAAAATTCCACCTCTTGGCAACTGCCAAGGAAGACTGCCTCGGATCCATTTGGCAGTCAACGGAAAGATAACTTAGATGACGTGGAGCATCTGAAAATATTTTCACTTTCACTGACGAAATGCATCGCAAAGGGATTCTAATAACTGAACTCGAAAAATATGAAAAACGTTGATCATGGACCAACAGAGTCACAAGGACGTCGAATTTACAAGGGAATACGAGGAACAAGAGTAATGAAGCGATGTCCACAATTCAGAGCGGGATTTGTGGTCTGTCTCAGAATAATTGAGTCTCCCTGGCCATGAACACGATCTATGAAAGGTGTAAATAAAATATACACAACAATAAATGCCCATGCCACAAATCATGACAAAAATTTTAAGAAAGAACAAATGGAACATGTAGATGGATTTTGGGAGTTTTTAAACCAGACGAAACCAAACAAAAATCACACAAAAACATTAATTTCAGAATTTAATTGTCAGCTAAGAACGGAAAAGAGATATAGAAACATAATAGGGTAATACCTAGCACAAAGAAGAGCGGTCAGGAACGGCGTGAGACCGATGGAATTCTGCAGAAACCATGACATACTCTCAAAGTCAACATACTTCAAGAGAAGACCATATAAGCTCACTGCAAAAACCCAGACTAGAATAAAAGCGAATGGGAACCGGATCATCCCTGTAGCCGCGCGGGGTAGCCGCGCGGTCTAGGTGGTCTTTCACGGTCCGTGCGGCTTCCACGTCGGAGGTTCGAGTCCTCCCTTGGGCATGGGTGCGTGTGCTGTCCATAGCGTAAGATAGTTTAAGTCAGATTAAGTAGTGTGTAGGCTTGGAACCGAGGACCTCAGCAGTTTGGTCCTATAAGAGCTTACCACAAATCTCCAATTTTTTCATCCCTGTTGGGATAAAAGTTACCACAGAGAAATCTACAGTGTGAAAGATCTGAGTGGGACAGATACTGGATCAGATCATTACATGATAACAAAGAAAACTGACAAAGAAAAAAATGCCATCCCAAAAAGAAGGAAACTGCGTCCATCATAAACTCGTCAATAACAAGGACTACGAAAAAAGGACGATGTATATAAAAATAACAGATGATCTAGAGGTAACAGTTCCCCATTTGAAACAAATAGCTGAATAAGTAGCAGCAATAAATCCACGGGAAGAACACCAATGAAGGAACGATTAGTGTGATAAAACAGTGGTAGACAGACATCGTGTCTGGCTAAGATACCGGTCATAAAACAGAAGAACCGTACTGGAAACACACAGAATGATAAGAAAAAAGTCCAATGCAAAAAAAGAAAAGAAAGAAATAATAAAGTAAATAAAGGGATTACTACAAAAAAATTACTAAACAATGTCCATTCAACATGAATGCTAAAGTATTAGAATAATAAGATAGCAACAGCAATAGAAGAAATTTTGGCAGAAACAATGAACAAATTACTAAAATACAAAAGTCCTCCAAGACTAATTCAAATAAGCACACATACTTGTATGAACAAAAAAGCAGAAAATATAATCCCACCCATAATCCATTAGATCTACAAAGTTTTTAAAGAGCTCAAAAGCTACAAAACAAGTGGAGAAGAACTAACATTTGCGGAACTTTTGAAATACGTAGCAGAACCAGTAAAGATATCATCACACCAATGAATACAAAAATCTGGAACGTAGAAGAACCACTAGAAAATTGGGCTACGGCTACAATCCATTCCCTACACAAAAAAGGAGACAAGTCCAATCCACACAACTATAGCGTAATTTCCCTTTTGAGTGTCACATACAAAGTCGTTTCAAGAATTCTATACAGCCTTTGTAAAGGTTACCTTGAACTGGTACTAGGAGAATACTACGGACGATTCAGAGACGGAGAAGCTGCCTAGAAGAGATAATCGCTTTGAAATCGGTTACGCATTACTACAAAAGAAGACGAAATTTCTGTAGACCTCAAGAACCTTATGACCGTATCCACAGGTCTTCAGTGAATTATACGAAAGTTCAGACTCCATCACAGATTAATAAAAGTGATGCAAATAAATCCAACAAACACCAAATCTAAAGTGATCAGAGGAGATATATCTGAGCCATTTACGATAAAAACAGGGTCAAACAGGAAGATCACCATTACTTAAAATGGTTCAAATGGCTCTGAGCACTATGGGACTCAACTGCTGAGGTCATAAGTCCCCTAGAACTTAGAACTACTTAAACCTAACTAACCTAAGGACATCACACACATCCATACCCGAGGCAGGATTCGAACCTGCGACCGTAGCGGTCGCGCAGTTCCAGACTGTAGCGCCTAGAACCGCTCGGCCACTCTGGCCGGCCACCATTACTTTCCAATTATGTTCCGGAGTACTTGAATGGTACAATGAAAATCCTAAAAACGTAAGTACTGGAACCAAGAAAGATCAAATAAAATTAAATTCTTTGGAATTAGCAGGTGACATTGCGTTACTGGCGAATAACGTTCAAGAAGCCAGAAATCAAACAAAGAGGCTACAAAATACAGCACCAAAAATAGGACACCAAATATAATTCGAAAGTGCTGAGGCAGTTGTAGCAGATCCACGAGTAATCAACCACATAAAAGTAAATAATAGGAAAGTAAAAATACTGAAACAGCTTAAATACCGAGGAGAATTTACAAAAAACAATTCGGACGATAAACCTGCATGGTTTCGATATTTGTTAAAATATCTTCTTCAGAAGTATTTGCCATATTACATCACATGTTGCAATAGGCGTCACAAGATGAAATATTTTTGTACGTTACATGTACCTCATGTCAGAGACTAAAGCCAACTGCACTGCAGTCAAGGGATAATAAACCTTTATTTTCAACTGGTTGCCTGATTTTTCCATGTGTTCACTCAATTAATTATACAAACAGTTACGAATGGTTCAAATGGCTCGGAGCACTATCGGACTTAACAGCGGAGGTCATCAGTCCTCTAGAACTACTTAAACCTAACTAACCTAAGGACATCACACACTGAAGCGCCTAGAACCGCTCGGCCACACCGGCCGGCAGTTACAAATGTCGCACACTTCCAACTGACAATATGTCAGTTTTTCAAAAATCGTCTCTATGTATTGCGGAATTCACCACTAGATGCCTGAATGGCAGGGGAGAATATTGTTCTGTCAGGAGAAACGCAGGACAGCAAAATAGGTCAGTCAGCAGAACTCGGTGATTTAGAAGTGGATAGTAATCGGATGTCAACTGAGTAACAAATACACCAGGGACATTCCAAGCAGTCACAGACTACTGTTGATTATGTGACTGTGAAATGGAAACGCGAATGATCTACCTCAGCTAAACCGACCAGGCAGGTCCTGTCGACCACAGCGAAACCGACCAGGAAGGTCTTGTATACCTCATGGACAGGGATCATCCAGCATTGCATGACCTCGGCTGTGGACAGTAAGAGAGTATAGTACCTCGATATATATATATATATATATATATATATATATATATATATATATATATATATATATATATATTGACGTGGTATGTCAGAGAAATGGCTAGAGGATAAATAAATGTAAGGATTTAGAAGCATATTTCAGTAGAGGAAAGATAGATGCCGCCTACAGGAAAACTGAAGTGACCTTTGTTGAAAAGAGAAACAGCTGTATGATTATCAAGAGCACAAATGGAAAACCAGTCCTAAGCAAAGAAGGGAAAGTTAAAAGCTCTAAAGAGTTTATAGAATGTCAGTACAAGGGAGACGAAAGCAATATTATGGAAATAAAAGAGAGAGCTGATGAAGATGAGGTGGAAGATATGATACTGTCAGAAGAATTTGACAGAGCACTTGAAAGGCTTGAGTCGAAACAAAACCCCGAGAGTAGACAAGATTCCGTCAGAACGACTCCTTGGGAGACCCAGCCATGGCAAAATTCTTCCATCAGGTGTTGAAGATGTATGAGACGCGCGCTATACCCTCCGATTTCAAGAAAAATGTAGTAATTCTAAAGAAAGCAGTTGTTGGCAAGTGCGAAAATTACCGAAGTATCAGTTTAATAAGCCAGTGTAGCAAAATGTTAACACGACGTCATTACACAAGAATGGAAAAACAGGGTAGAAGCCACCCTCGGAGAAGATCAGTTTGGATTCCAGCGAAATGTAGGAACACGCTAGGCAATACTACCCTATGTCTTACGTTAGAATATGGTTTAAAGAAAGGTAAAACCTAGTTTTATAGCATTTCCAGAAATAGCGAATGCTTTTGAAAATGTTGACTGGAACACTCTCTGTGAAATTCTGAAAGTAACAGCGGTAAAATACAAGGAGCGAAATACTATTTACAACTTGTACAATAACCAGACGGCAGTTAGAAGAGTCGACGGGCATGAAAAAGGAGAAGATGTTGAGAAAGGAGTGGCCGGCCGGTGTGGCCGACCGGTTCTAGGCACTTCAGTCTGGAACAGCGCGACCGCTACGGTCGCAGGATCGAATCCTGCATCGGGCATAGATGTGTGTGATGTCCTTAGGTTAGTTAGGTTTAAGTAGTTCTAAGGTCTAGGGTACAGATGTACTGATGACCTCAGATGTTAAGTCCCATAGTCCTCAGAGCCATTTGAACCATTTTTGAGGAAGGAATGAGACAGGGTTGTAGCTTATCCGCAATGTGATTCAATCTGTACATTGAGCAAGCAGTAAATGAAACCAACGAAAAATGTGTAGTAGGAATTAAAGTCCAGGGGAAAAAATAAAAACGTTTCGTTTTTCCCATGACATTGTAATTCTGTCAGAGAGAGCAAAGGACTAGAAAAACAGTTGAACGGATTGGACATTGTCTTGCAAAGTGGATATAAGATGAACCTCAAAGAAAGCAAAACCAGGATAATGGAATGAAGTCGAATTAAGTCAGGTAACGTTGAGGGAATTAATTAGGAAACGAGACACTTAAAATCGTAGATGAGTTTTGCTATTTGGGCAGCAAAATAACTGATGATGGCCGGAGAGAACATAAAATATAGACTGGCAACGGCAAAAAATAATTTCTGAAGAACACAAATATATTAACGTCGGAAATAGATTAAAGTGTTAGGAAGTTTTTTTCTGAAAGTATTCGTATAGAGTATAGGCATTTATGAAAGTGAAACATGGACGATAAAGAGTTTAGACAAGAAAGGAATAGAAACTTTGGAAATATGATGCTACAGAAAAATGCTGAAAGTTAAGTAGGTGGATCACGTAACTAATGAGCAGCAGTGAATAGAACTGGGAGAAAAAAGATCTATGGCATAACCAGATTGAAAACGGGATGGGTTGACAGGGCACGATCTGAAACAGCAAAGGACGCCAGTTTAGTATTGGAAGGAAGTGTGTGTGTGTGTGTATGTGTGTGTGTGTGGGAGGAAGGGAAGGGGGTAAACATCGTAGAGGGAGACCAAGAGATGAATACAGTAAGCAGATTCAGAAGGCTGTAGGTTGCAATAGTTATTCGGAGACACAGGATATAGTATCATGCAGAGCTGCATCAAACCGGACTTCCGACTGAAGACCAAAACAATGACAAAAACAACAACAACAATAACATGTAAAAGTCAAGAATGAGGTGGCTGACACGATAAAGTCATCCCATGCACGCCGTGTGTGCGTTACGGTCTGTACTGTTGAATGATTCACGGCTCTTTTGAGGCACAGGCAGGCCTTCCTCTTGCGGCTGGCCCCGGCAGCCTAGTGTGTGGAAGAGCGCCAGCCGCGCGCACCCGGCACATCCCTCAGCATGTGGGGGAGGAGGAGTAGGGCTCCGGAAGACCTCCGGATGGCGCCTGCGTGCCACAGAAATAACCGCGCCCGCAGCCGCCCGTATACAAGCCACTTCCGAGAAGCGCCACCTGCTGTTCGCTCCGGCCGACGTAAGCTCGTCTCTCTTCTCCTCACCGACCTGTCAGCTGGGGAATTAGTTGTCTGACTGGGAGACGGCATCCCGCTCTCAATTGTATACAAACGGTCGGGTTGTAGCAAAGGATACTGTACATTCAATACACGTGGTGGTAGAAAGCGTGTCTGATATGGACACATCTGACTAGTAAGTTGGGTCCTCTGCCATATGCTTCAAGCATTCGAATCCCTCTATTAATAGAAACTGAAAAGAAGTTGCTCGTATCCTCTGCTACGCCACTGTGGTATCATGGACTTCGGCTCTTTCCCACTTTCATCATGCCCTACTGACCCTCGAATGCCGTGCTCTCCGCCTAGCGTTTCGATTACGCTTAACCTTCCCCACCTGCATCCTCTACCGACTTATAAAATTCCACAGTCTACTCTTCAATTTTGAACACCTCCGAATATCCTACGTTACCCGTAAACTCGACACTACCCGAACTTCCCCTCCTACTCACTGACCCTAGTGTTCCACCACACCTCTGCCTCCTCATTGCCCCCCATACTATGCCTCCACACCCTCCGCACCCTCTCCCAACGAAACTTTACCCGACCATGAAATCAGCTCTAACATATACCCATCCTACCAGATCTAAGAGGTCCCTACGACTCACCCCTTGTTAGGCTCTTTTCCTCTCCAAATCCCTTACATACTTTGTGAGGCTTGGTTCGGAAGAGTATCCCTTTCCACTCGTGTCCCATGTCTCATACCTCCACAAAACATCCACCCATACAAACGCGCTACCTTTAAATGGTACGTTCTCTTGATACACTTCTGCCTTGCAGTCTACATACACTCATCTCTTCAGTCATCTATTTATTTCTTTTAATCAGTCACACAAAGGTCTTTCCCTTTTACTTTCTGCAACTGTCTATCTGGTTTTACATCTTCGTATGGAACACTCATTTACCATTCACCTGTGTCTATATTTTCATTAATCATCTAAACAAACATTTTTATACAACTGACGATGTCTTTTTATTGTACAACACGTTTTTTTTATCAACCACCATGTCCAGCTTTTATACACATTTTTTTTAAAAATTTTGTCTCTAATGTGGCTGAAGAGCGGCAAGTTGTATCCGCTGACAGCCCACCCCCTCACCATACGGGGGGGAAGGGGCGAGGGATCAAACAACAACAATGAAACAGAAGAGGCTGTCTCAATCTATAGGGTAAAAATTAAACACATTACAGAGGATACAGAACTGCGTAAACGATAGAATCAGAAGTTGCAGCGTGCTGTAGGTGAAAAATAGGTCCGCGACTTGTTTAGTAATTGAAATAAATGCTTCTAGCTCCGTTGTTAGCTGCACCAAGAAATATCTTTTTTTTGTCTTGATGGTGCTTTTTTCGGGCAACTATGCCCATCTTCAAACAATTCGTATGATAAGTGTGATAATACAGGCGATAGCTTACATACAGAAACTGCCCTTGCCATGATGAACCAAGTGGGTCTATGGCCGACTCAATAACAGTAAATAGAGCACATAGAACAGACATTGGTTATCACCTGTACTGTCACAATTACGATACGGATGCTTTGAAAATGGACGTTGGTGTCCGACTTTAGTCACCATCAAGACATAGAAAAGATACTTTTTACTGCAAATTACGACGGAGCTACGCCATTACTCGGGAAGAGAATTAACGACAACACAAAACTAAACATAGGAAAGGAAAATGTAAGTCCGCAAGACAGCCATAAAATGATGGTTCACCTATGGTCTTTCCTAAATACCTTTCTGTCCCCATTTTGCTGCCTTTAGCGCCTTTTAAGATGTCTGTACTAAGAATATATCAAGAGACCGGGTAGTCCTGGGTCGTCTTAAAAACCCAGCTTTATATGCAGACCACAGTTTCCGAAATGGCGGCTTATGACCCTTAGGAACCGTGAAAGTCTTCCTGTCTCAGATACATTTCATAGTGTGTATACAGAGTTGCAGTTATTGAACGATATGAAATAACATCGTCATAGCTTTTGAACGGTTTGCGTTAGGACGTTCAAGCTGCCAAACTGTACTGTTGGTCACGGGGCACGATGGGAATTAGTGTGCGGGTGAGTGCGTGGTTTAACGATGAAGCCTACTTTCATCTGGATGGGTTCGTTAATAAACAAAATTGGCGCATAGAAACATCCCCCAGGCTGTGGCTATGCCATGTCTCCGCAATATCCTTTCTTCCAGGAGTGCTAGTTCTGCAAGGTCGCACGAGAGCTTCTGTGAAGTTTGGAAAGCAGGAGACGAGGTACTGGCGGAAGTAAAGCTGTGAGGACGGGGCGTGAGTCGTGCTTGGGTAGCTCAGATGGTAGAGCACTTGCCCTCGAAAGGCAAAGGTCCCGAGTTCGAGTCTCGGTCCAGCACACAGTTTTAATCTGCCAGGAAGTTTCAAAATTGGCGCATTATGTGACTGAGGAACCGCATTTCACGAATCCAAAGTCTCTTCACCTTCAACGGATGACTGTGTGGTGCGCAGTGTTCAGTCGCGGAATAATCGGTGCGATATTTCTTGATGGCACGGAGACTACAGAACGCTACGTGAAGGTTTTGGAAGTTGATTTCATCCCCATTATCCAAAGTGGCCCTGATTTCGACAAGATTTGATTCATGCAAGACGGAGCTCGACCCTGTCGAAGCTGAAGAGTGTTTTATGTCCTGGAGGAGCACTCTAGGAAGCGTATTCTGTCTCTAGAGTACAAAGAGGCCATTGGCACGTGGGCCTCGATTGGCCGCCATATTCTCCGCGTCTGAACACATGCTACTTGTCTACGCCACATCATCGCCAATGATGGCAGGCGAATGGGAAATGTCATAACCTAAGCCCGAATATCTATAGTGACATTTACGTAATGGACGGAAACTGTAAGGCATGTCTTAGGAAATCGTCTGAACACTGGCGTGAGTCTGTCAATAGAAGAGCTTGGCGGCCGGAATCTGTTAACGAGGGCCCCGTGGTCGGCAGACCGAGGGGCTCTCTCTTCGGGACACACTGTAGCTTCCTTACCACTGCGAGAACGTGCCGATCTGTTTAGTACAGACGTCTTGGAATGGAACTGGCCCATTGAAAGGGCCCCATTCTTGATTATGGTCGCTCGTCTGTGTTGCGTTTACGTGACTGCATGATATGCCCCTTTCAAGATTGTGGAAAAGTATTTCAACGAGATAATTTGCTGTCGTATTTCACGTTGTTGTCGTGTTTCTTCCCAGGTTTCAAGTTGTTTATCTCAGTGTTCTTCCAACTTCAAATAATACTTCAGGGTTAACGGTATTATTAGATGATTTTCTCTTTCTTTCATACATGGACCGGCCGATGTGGCCGAGCAGTTCTAGGCGCTTCAGTCTGGAACCGCGCCAGCGCTACGGTCGTAGGTTTGAATCGTGCCTCGGGCATGGAGGTGTGTGATGTCCTTAGGTTAGTCAGGTTTAAGTAATTCTATGTCTAGGGGACTGACGACCTCAGATGTTAAGTTCCATAGTGCTTGGAGCCATTTTTTTGGGATAATGCTACAGTGGCAAGGAGCTTTGGTGCAGTTTTCGGAAGAGAGCACCAGCGCGCACAGAGGCCAATGGCTCTCAGGCCTCTGGATAGTACTCTGTAGCGCTGCCTTCGGGTGTCTGAAGCACCATGGGCCAACACAGGCAAGTCGTCCTGTGGTGTAAGGACCCTCGCTGTCACCACTTTTACAAACCAGAAGTGATGTGAGAAGGAATGCTATTTTTAGCGAAATCCAAGAAGACATCATTGTGCGCAGAACTTATAAAAGCTATGTCTTCTCTGGAAAGCTCCAGATACCATAGATGTTACCTTGAAAATGGAGTTGCAAGTCACAGTCTTGGGATGCTTTGAAGGCGTGAGACGTCTCTGGAAACTGACTTCAGATAAACCAAATGTTTGTGCAACATAAGAAGTGCCGGGACTGGCTCATATGAATAAAATAGAGGTTACACAGAGAAGCTCGACAGCGTCGATGAGGATCCAGCTCACTGGTCACAAATAGAGATGGAAGGAGCGTAAGATGTCTTTTTCTAGTTTAAAATGGTAGGGCACACTTTACTGGTTAACCACCTAAAGAACAGCCGAGGGAAGGGGCGCAGCTTTTTCTAAGGAACATTTTTATTGGTTGCCTCTCAGAAGATCCGTAACTCAGCCAATACAAAAAGAGCATAAGGAGAACATGCGTAAATGCAAGTTTTCCTTTTAGCAAACGCAATACAATTGGTAGAAAATTACTTCTTAATCGTAGAGAGCTGTCATCGCTTCACCTCCATGAGCCTTCACCACCAGGATCCTCTTGCGAGAGCATATGTATCGAGGGATTTAGATTTCATACTATATGCCTTTAGCCATTGGTGAGGATCGTTTGTGTGCCACCAGTGACTTCAGCTTCCAGCTATAACTTGGTGAGGCCGAGCCGCAACTGCGAGATGACGTGTAGGGACATTAAAGCTATTTTATACAGTTTCACAACTTCAAACTTCAATCTGCAGATCTGCAATCTGCAGGGATAAGCCCCTGCAGTCGCGCTATTCATCTGTGTCCTCAGTGGCTCAGGTGGCTAGAGCGTCTCCCATCTAAGCAGGAGATCCCGGATTCGCGCCCCTGTCGGGGCACACATTTCCAGCTGTCTCTATCGAGGTATATCAACAACATCTGTCGGCAGCTGAGGGTTTCAATTAATTATCATTTATTCTAGAGAAGCTTCACGGTCATCGATGGTATCTGTTCTTTCGAGAACAGTTACTATCAAATGGCTCGGAGCACTATGGGACTTAACATCTATGGTCACCAGTCCCTAGAACTTAGAACTACTTAAACCTAACTAACCTAAGGACATCACACACATCCATGCCCGAAGCAGGATTTGAACCTGCGACCGTAGCGGTCACGCGGTTCCAGACTGAAGCGCCTAGAACCGCGAGACCACCGCGGCCGGCCAGTTACTATCTTCATATATTAATTTACAATTTATCTTTCATTCAGGCCATGCGTATATGTGTAAGTTTATATTTTGCAAGTTGGCTAGTAGCAACAATAAAAGCACATGATAGGATAGAAGAGCAAAAATACAACTGGCACTCAGAAGTAACCCAGTAAAACCAAACTACTACACTTTCGTTCGTGTTGAATGCTTCCTCATTCAAAACTTAGTACATTATATAATAGTATATATAATTGTCCATTATTAATTGTCAGCACTAAATGTTTCTTAATGTGTTTGTTTACATACGTACATACGTACGAGGATTGACTGAAAAGTAATGCCTCCACCTTCGTAACTCTTCAACAGTTGGCAGCATTGGTATGCGGCAGGTACTGGCTTGTTCCGTAGCCTCTTCTCTACAGCTCCAGTTGAACGGTTGTGTTGTTACAGTGTAAAGTATCCACGGTAAATGATAACAGCCAAATAGTTGCAGGTATAAAGATTTATTAAAATTCCTGACAACGGTTTTGGTATATATAAATATACCTTCATCAGAAGTAAAATACACTAAAATCGCATCCTACACTGGAAATACATAAAACAACTGTGCCAAAGGCGTCGTCAGTAGTTAAAAGCTCCATTTATACAACAAAATTATGGAAAGAGGGTTGATGCGAACACAGCCTGTAAATTTAGATATACCGAAACCGTGGTCAATACTTTTAATAAATCTTTATCCTGCAACTGTTTGGCTGTTATCACTTACCGTGAAGAATTTCAACAGCAGCTGTTTCAGCCATGTTTAAAAACTTGAGTGTAAAGTATGGAACTCTACGCAGACGGTCAGTCAATGCGATTTAAGCAACGTGCAGTCTTTGAATTCTTGACAGGAGAACGTGTCACCCCAGAGAATGAAAGCAGTTTATGGTGACTGTGTTGATGTGAGTACAGTGCGTCGTTGGGCGAGTAAGATTAAAGATGCTGAGGCGGCAACATCTGACCTGCGTGACAAACAAAGAGTTGGATGTCATGTGACAGCTCAAAATGGTTCAAATGGCTCTGAGCACTTTGGGACATTACATCTGTGGTCATCAGTACCCTAGAACTTAGAACTAACTAAACATAACTAACCTAAGGACATCACACACATCCATGCCCGAGACAGGATTCGAACCTGCGACCGTAGCGGTCACGCGGTTCCAGACTGAAGCGCCTAGAACCGCACGGCCACACCGGCCGGCCCTGTGACAGCAACTACAGAGTTTCACAAGCGGAATGTTGTCAGATTGATTCAGGACGATCGTCGTACAACAGAGAAATTGCAAGCATAATCGGCATTTCACATGAACGTGTGGGTCACATTATTGCTTTGGCTTGGCTATCGGAAGATCTGTGCAGGATGGGTACCCCGGATGCTGACTCCTGAAATGAAAGAGCACAGACATGAAATTTCCCAGGAACTCCTCCCGCATTACGAGAAAGGAAGTGACGCCTTTCTCTATTCAATCAGGGGACATCATTATGCTTCTGATGAAGACGATGAGAGAACTGTGGTTGCGGAAACGGAGTGTCGACTCCTTCAATGAGGACTTCAGAAAACTTTTTCATCGTTGGCAGAAATGTATCCAAATGGCTGGTGATTGAAGATCCCATTCTAAGGATTATTTCTAGGTATGATTTGTTAAAATATTCCCATCCAAACCCAATTAAGGAAGGCGGAGGCACTACTCTTCATTCAACCTTCGTATGTGCGTTGAAAGCCGTCGCAAGTCTGGGACGCAACTCGTAGCCAACTTCGGTGCTTTCTTTCGAACACTCTTCGCAGATTGGAACACTAAGCATACACACGTTTCGATTTTCATTCTTGTAGCGTGACAGAGTGAGGCGAAAATACATCTGTCAAAGCTAACACACATTCGTGGGAAAGAACTGTCTGCAGATAGGTAGATACTCCAATAGGAAGTAAGGTCTCTGAGCACTGACATATTTCTAATTGAACCATTTAATCACACTACGAACTCAATTCTCTGTAAGTTCTCTCCATATTATCCGTATTCTTTATTTCTGCCAGTCAAACAGATTATTTTATTTCTATATAGTACCCTTTATAGACATAGTTCCTTCCTTTGTGTTTCTGTATTAAAATAATTCCTACAACTATTTTCATAGCAGTTAATTAGGCTTCCTAATGCTCAGAATTCCCCGAGTTACTTTGCATAACTGACACGCTAATATTCACAAAACTCTAGACGTGTCAAAATGTTAATTCTTAGACAGTTTTCCTGCATCATTCGCTGTTTGTAATCCAGTTTGTCATTCTTCCTGTGGGATTTTTTTAAAAGTTTGAGCAACTGTTTATCAAAAATCTTTATTTTCCCATTACAATACATCATACTGAAACAATCTGCATGCTGTTTCTGCCGTACAGTAGTCTCTAAAGATGTCTTAAGACGTAAGAACTTCAATTGATCCCTTGACTACTAGTTCTACATGTCTGTCCCACATTAAAATATAATGTAACTATACCACAAACTTTGTGTAAAACGTTTATTTAGCGCTACACTCGCCAAATGCTAATATTCTGTCGCTTCTATGTTTTCTTCCTTTTATACTAAATGTATATCCATTGGGTTACCTTCTTACCGTGCGGTTCTAGGCGCTGCAGTCTGGAACCGCGAGACCGCTACGGTCGCAGGTTCGAATCCTGCCTCGGGCATGGATGTGTGTGATGTCCTTAGGTTAGTTAGGTTTAACTAGTTCTAAGTTCTAGGGGACTAATGACCTCAGAAGTTGAGTCCCATAGTGCTCAGAGCCATTTGAACCATTTTTATCTTCTTATTTAGCACCACACAATTAACAGAAAAAGTCCTTCTTTTCTTGTCACACAGACACTCTGCTGTAAGTAAATTGAATTGTGTCCTCAAATAAAAATGCCAACACCCCCTAAATTCCTGGTGATAAGTAGCGTGGCAAATCATGAACATCGAAATAACAAATAGAACAATCAGTGGTACGAGATAAATTGCTTAGTGGGCATGTTCAGTGCTTCGTCTTGGCCGTAGCTATTGTTCGTCCTTACAAACTTTGTCCCAGACACATCCGAGAATCAGTCATGTTACTTATTAACACGAAGTGTGATATGCTGTACACGCTGCTCAGTTAACTAGCTTATTCGCCAAGAAAGAGAGAATTGCTGCCGATTGTAACTGCGAGCATGCTTCTACTTCAGACAACACGTACACTTGTCTATACAGTGAAAGCTGCCTGTTAAATCTCAACTTTCAGTGCGAGTTTTACGTTTTCTGTCTTTACTTCACGAGATAGTTATTGCAGAGATACTGCAGAGATGATCCTGTACCCTCTTTCGGCTATAGACAGAATTTTTGTAGTTTTCTCTGTGAGGATTGCTGGAATCCTTGTGTTTGGTTTCCTGTTGAGCGAGCCAGTCACACTGTGGCGTCATCACGAGAGGGCGTTGGCAGTTGGTTTCAAGTGAGTTACTCGGTAACGTGTTCCGTGGACAAGGCAAGACGCGCCATTGGTTAGATACCGATGGTCGCTGAATTGCAGATTGTGTGAGATACTTCATATCATTGGAGTTATCCGTAGACATTGCCTATCTTCAAAGTTGTTTCGTTAATCTTTCATGAGGTATCTGCAGTCCCTGGTTAAATTTTTATTGATTCGCATTGCTAACTTACTACGAATACCGCGTTTCGTTTCCAAACCATTGTCTTTGTGATGTCAGAAGTTTCGAGGCCTTGTATTGATTCTGACTTCACTGACTTAATCTAAAAAATACAGCCGACCGGAGTGGCCGAGCGGTTCTAGCGCTGCAGTCTGGATCTGCGCGACCGCTGCGGTCGCAGGTTCTAATCCTGCCTCGGGCATGGATGTGTGTGATGTCCTTAGGTTAGTTAGGTTTAAATAGTTCCAAGTTCTAGGGGACTGATGACCTCAGATGTTAAGTTCCGCAGTGCTCAGAGCCATTTGAACCATTTTTAAAAAATACATTAACATTTCCCTTCATTTCTCGTTCTCAAATGCTTTGTTTCATGTACGGAATTTTGTTTCTATGATGCCTACGGGTTTACGGATGATCTAACTCGTATCCTTGTGAGCTAGAGATCCCGTATTATCCTGTTCATTCAACGATTCAATGATACAGACTTTACCTCTTTACGTTGCACCACTGCTTGCTTATCTGGTATTTGACTACAATGACGAAGCCAATAATTTGGAAAATTATGCTATCGCACAAAGCTATAAGTAGGTTTTGCTATGTTGATTGATTCATTATTTATCACGTGGTATTTTAACATCAACGACAGTATCAAATATTCTGTGTTCTGGCAGAACCACAAGCGCCAGAACGAAGATAAAGAACGAAAGACCTGAGAAGGTGGTGAGAAAACGTCAGCCAATAGCCCGCTAAGAGGGACAGCGCCGCGCCAGGAACGACATCTGCGAGAAGTGAGTACAGGCGCCGCTCCTGCCAGCCTCTGCCGGACATTAGAGCTCAGATCGGCTCCGTATGCGGACATTAGAGGACGGGATTCGCCGAGCAGTATTAGTGACGTATGCCAACTTCCAGGAACGATACATGTAGCCAAGGACTCGACTCTAAACGGTATGGTATGTCGCCCCTCGTTTTCGACTACTACTCAAAACTCCAAGTTAAATATTGTCAATTTGCTTGGGCTACGGCCTTGCCGCAGTGGATACACCGGTTGCCTTGAGATCACCGAAGTTAAGCGCTGTTGGGCGTGGTCGGCACTTGGGTGGGTGACCATCCAGCCGCCATCCACTGTTGCCATTTTTCGGGGTGCACTCAGCCTCGTGATGCCAATTGAGGAGCTACTCGACCGAATAGTAGCGGCTCCAGTCAAAGAAAGCCATCATAACGACCGGAAGAGCGGTGTGCTGACCCCACGCCCCTCCTACCCGCATCCTCCACGGAGGATGACACTGCGGTCGGATGGTCCCGGAAGGCCACTCGTAGCCTGAAGACGGAGTGAGTGTTGTATAGCATTCCAAGAACGCAGCATCCCTTAGGCACCCTATACGAGACGAATGGGCAAGACCTAATATTCTGAATGTTGCTTATTCGATTCTGCGCATGCACCTACACTAAAGAAAGCAAGTATTGGTTCAGATGGCTCTGAGCACTATGGGACTCAACTGCTGAGGTCATTAGTCCCCTAGAACTTAGAACTACTTAAACCTAACTAACCTAAGGACATCACAAACATCCATGCCCGAGGCAGGATTCGAACCTGCGACCGTAGCGGTCTTGCGGTTCCAGACTGCAGCGCGTTTAACCGCACGGCCACTTCGGCCGGCTGAAAGCAAGTATTACCCTGACACAACATGAAGAGACGCTGCACTTTCTGTTATAGAAGACGATACGTTCAGTGTTTCATATTTGACTTTTATTATCATAAATACGAGAAAACATTTCGCTTGCACCACGACCAGCAATAAGTCGGGTTGCTGAAATAACCTTTCATGTTCAGTTTCGTTCAATTTCATATTGCTAAGACTGCTAATTCCCGTTTACGCCTTTGAAGTAAGTGTGGGGGGCACAAATATTTTTCAACTTTGTGCTGAAGAAATGAGGGGTAGAAATTTGTTGTCAGCCCACGTTCTGTCACTCAGCACCTCAATTTTGCTGTCGTCTGGTTATAGGCAATTTTTTAAATTTCTTTTGTTCTTTTTTGTTCATCTTTCATTCCTAACTCATAAGTGCAGGAAGGGCTATTGTAGGACTTGAGCCAAGCTGGGGTGGAGCAGAGGGATGGGATTTCCAGTACCGGCATTCGAATGATGGCACTCGGAAAAGGTTTACAGGGCTATTACCAATGATTGAAGCGATTTCATAAATTCACTGTAGCTCCATTCATTGACATATGGTCACGACACACTACAGATACGTAGAAAATCTCATAAAGTTTTGTTCGGCTCAAGCCGCGCTTCAGGTTTCTGCCTCCAGAGTGCTCGAGAGCGCAGTGAGACAAAATGGCGACAGGAGCCGAGGAAGCGTATGTCGTGCTTGAAATGCACTCACATCAGTCAGTCATAACAGTGCAACGACACTTCAGGACGAAGTTCAACAAAGATCCACCAACTGCTAACTCCATTCGGCGATGGTATGCGCAGTTTAAAGCTTCTGGATGCCTCTGTAAGGGGAAATCAACGGGTCGGCCTGCAGTGAGCGAAGAAACGGTTGAACGCGTGCGGGCAAGTTTCACGCGTAGCCCGCGGAAGTCGACGAATAAAGCAAGCAGGGAGCTAAACGTACCACAGCCGACGATTTGGAAAATCTTACGGAAAAGGCTAAAGCAGAAGCCTTACCGTTTACAATTGCTACGAGCCCTGACACCCGAGGACAAAGTCAAACGCTTTGAATGTTCGGCGCGGTTGCAACAGCTCATGGAAGAGGATGCGTTCAGTGCGAAACTTGTTTTCAGTGATGAAGCAACATTTTTTCTTAATGGTGGAGTGAACAGACACAATGTGCGAATCTGGGCGGTAGAGAATCCTCACGCATTCGTGCAGCAAATTCGCAATTCACCAAAAGTTAACGTGTTTTGTGCAATCTCACGGTTTAAAGTTTACGGCCCCTTTTTCTTCTGCGAAAAAGACGTTACAGGACACGTGTAGCTGGACATGCTGGAAAATTAGCTCATGCCACAACTGGAGACCGACAGCGCCGACTTCATCTTTCAACAGGATGGTGCTCCACCGCACTTCCATCATGATGTTCGGCATTTCTTAAACAGGAGATTGGAAAACCGATGGATCGGTCGTGGTGGAGATCATGATCAGCAATTCATGTCATGCCTCCACGCTCTCCCGACTTAACCCCATGCGATTTCTTTCTGTGGGATTATGTGAAAGATTCAGTGTTTAAACCTCCTCTACCAAGAAACGTGCCAGAACTGTGAGCTCGCATCAACGATGCTTTCGAACTCATTGATGGGGACATGCTGCGCCGAGTGTGGGAGGAACTTGATTATCGGCTTGATGTATGCCGAATCACTAAAGGGGCACATATCGAACATTTGTGAATGCCTAAAAAAACTTTTTGAGTTTTTGTATGTGTGTGCAAAGCATTGTGAAAATATCTCAAATAATAAAGTTATTGTAGAGTTGTGAAATCGCTTCAATCATTTGTAATAACCCTGTACTAAGTAGCAGAGCATTTCAGCATTACCTCAGCAAACAGGCTGGTTGCGGGCGATGAGGCATGTTGTGAACAGGTAGACTGCGCGCACTGTTTCTCAGAGTACTCTGTGTGCCAGTTTCTATTCCTCGTAGGTGACTAGTAAGTTAGAAATGGACTGTAACGTTCCTGTGAAGCATATGAAAAGTGAAAGAGGTCATAAGTTCATTGTTGTTGGAGGACAGAAATTCCGGTAAGATATACACTCCTGGAAATGGAAAAAAGAACACATTGACATCGGTGTGTCAGACCCACCATACTTGCTCCGGACACTGCGAGAGGGCTGTACAAGCAATGACCACACGCACGGCACAGCGGACACACCAGGAACCGCGGTGCTGGCCGTCGAATGGCGCTAGCTGCGCAGCATTTGTGCACCGCCGCCGTCAGTGTCAGCCAGTTTGCCGTGGCATACGGAACTCCATCGCAGTCTTTAACACTGGTAGCATGCCGCGACAGCGTGGACGTGAACCGTATGTGCAGTTGACGGACTTTGAGCGAGGGCGTATAGTGGGCATGCGGGAGGCCGGGTGGACGTACCGCCGAATTGCTCAACACGTGGGGCGTGAGGTCTCCACAGTACATCGATGTTGTCGCCAGTGGTCGGCGGAAGGTGCACGTGCCCGTCGACCTGGGACCGGACCGCAGCGACGCACGGATGTACGCCAAGACCGTAGGATCCTACGCAGTGCCGTAGGGGACCGCACCGCCACTTCCCAGCAAATTAGGGACACTGTTGCTCCTGGGGTATCGGCGAGGACCATTCGCAACCGTCTCCATGAAGCTGGGCTACGGTCCCGCACACCGTCAGGCCGTCTTCCGCTCACGCCCCAACATCGTGCAGCCCGCCTCCAGTGGTGTCGCGACAGGCGTGAATGGAGGGACGAATGGAGACGTGTCGTCTTCAGCGATGAGAGTCGCTTCTGCCTTGGTGCCAATGATGGTCGTATGCGTGTTTGGCGCCGTGCAGGTGAGCGCCACAATCAGGACTGCATACGACCGAGGCACACAGGGCCAACACCCGGCATCATGGTGTGGGGAGCGATCTCCTACACTGGCCGTACACCACTGGTGATCGTCGAGGGGACACTGAATAGTGCACGGTACATCCAAACCGTCATCGAACCCATCGTTATACCATTCCTAGACCGGCAAGGGAACTTGCTGTTCCAACAGGACAATGCACGTCCGCATGTATCCCGTGCCACCCAACGTGCTCTAGAAGGTGTAAGTCAACTACCCTGGCCAGCAAGATCTCCGGATCTGTCCCCCATTGAGCATGTTTGGGACTGGATGAAGCGTCGTCTCACGCGGTCTGCACGTCCAGCACGAACGCTGGTCCAACTGAGGCGCCAGGTGGAAATGGCATGGCAAGCCGTTCCACAGGACTACATTCAGCATCTCTACGATCGTCTCCATGGGAGAATAGCAGCCTGCATTGCTGCGAAAGGTGGATATACACTGTACTAGTGCCGACATTGTGCATGCTCTGTTGCCTGTGTCTATGTGCCTGTGGTTCTGTCAGTGTGATCATGTGATGTATCTGACCCCAGGAATGTGTCAATAATGTTTCCCCTTCCTGGGACAATGAATTCACGGTGTTCTTATTTGAATTTCCAGGAGTGTAGAAACACAACGTGGACTAGCGTGGAGTTCCATAGTAAAAATGTGGAAGTGACGTATTTACTTACACTATCCGTCAACCAACATTCTATTTAATACTAATGTCAGTCATAACCATGAAGCCGATAATAACTTAAGCAGACAAATAACGTCAAGCAGTATACAACAGAAAACTGTTACTAAATTGTGCGAGAGACCTCTAAAATTAAATCGTGAAGAAGTTGCCTGCAGTGGCCTCGGTATTTCCAGCCAAGATGTTACGAACTTTAAAAAATGTTTTCAGCAGGCCAAAAGCTCTATATTGCCGCCATCGCAAAAACGTTGAACGCAGCTTATAGTGTTCTGCAGGAATTATCTATTTTAAGAACAAAAAACAAAATATACTTCCCATCAACGATTCTAATATTGTGTGCTTCTCAGTTGAAAGTAATTTACGACTGCCTTGTGATAGTGCCAAATTGGGCTTCCAATACCATCACTACTGTAGGCTTAGCAATCACAGAACCCTATATCTCTAAAAATGGGAAGGAAAAACCTGTAGAGTCAACTTGTGTTTTTCTCTGCGAGCAGTTGGCTTGACTCAAAAACGACCACCACACGCACCTGACCTGTTTCAAAAAGTTACCGCACGTGCAGCTGACCACTTAGAAATCAGGTAAAATTATGAGTCTGCTAGCAGTCTGGACCACCCATGACTGATGATCAAGGGAGACTTCTGGAAATCCGTAGTTTACATTTATTTCTGGAACAATGTTGTGCACTAAATGCATAGCAAGGACCTGATTTCGGGAGAGGTAAAGTGGATTTATAAGAGCTCACAGAACGTGAGCATTTGTACATAATGTACGCGTATACTCATATAACGGTATAAATTTTAAATTATTATGGGTTATTTAGCTAATAAATTGTAAAATTCATTATCAATCAGAAATCGAAAACTTCTAGGTGGCCATATATGAAGAGCATCAAGTTTGGCGTGGAATTACGTATAGTCAGTTTGCACAAGAATTCGTTACATATTGTGCTCTGGAATTACTCTCCGAATCAGTATTTAATTGAGTTCTGATTTCGTATGTAAATCGCTGTGAAATTGAATAAAATCAAATATTTCAGCAATAAAAGTGGCTGTACACTTCCATAATTTTACGGAAGGTAACATGTTTTAAAGCAAACTGGTACTCAATGCAAGGATGGATGTTTTAGCAATGAAAGAATGTACTCTGAGTATTTCATTGTAAGGAACTAGATGGTGCAGGCATCGTATACAATTGATATTAGTAAACGCATCGAGAAACAGTGTATTCTGCGTATTAGCACAACCCCGAAGAGAGGCGAGTCAGAAAGACAATGCTTTAAGCTTTTCATAATTACCGAAGCATGAAAAAGGCCCTCGAAAACCCCAAGAATTTAGGTCGTTCGTTAAGGCTGTCAGTAGCCAAAAAATAAGTGTACAGGCACTCGTTGACGGGACTTGAACGTAAGTAGAAAACAACAAAACTCAAGCCGAAATGCTAATTCAGTCATCAAATGAGCCTTTGCAAAGGAAGATCAAGAAATATTACCGCCATTCACTAGCCGTACTGATTCAAAGATGAGTGACATAGCAATCAGTGTCAGCCGTGTTCAAAAACAGCTCAAATCTATAAAGCAAAATAAAGCTCCAGGACGAGATGGAACTTGCGACCGAATTAGCTCGTCTCCTAAAAGTAATTTACCGCCGGTCCCTTGAGAAAGTAAATGTTCTTAGTTGCTGAAAAAAAAAACACACACACACAAGACACACCCACCTATAAAAATATAACATTGTATACATGCAGACCGAATGTCTGAGACTTCAAAAGGTCTCTGGAACTACATAGTTTCTTTTAACATAAAAAAGAACGTGGAATCGGTCCACAGAATTACCGCCCTACTTCGCTCACGTTGACATGCAGCAAAGTACTAGAATATATTTTGAATTCAAATACTGTGACGTACCGGGAACAAAATAAAGTTTTGCGTGGAAGCCAATACGGATTCCGAAAACATCGGTCAGCCTTGGGCTGTTCACACGTGGTATTTTAATCACCATGGACAGAGTCAACCAGGTAGATCAGTGTTTCTAGACTTCCGAAAGGCATCTTATTCGGTGCCACATAAACGTCTGCGACAAAAAATATGCTCGCACGGAATATGTAGCCAGATTTGCGATTGGACCGATAATTTCCTTTCAAGCAGAATGCAGAACGTTATCCGGGATGACGCGTCTTCCTCAGAAGTAGAAGTAATGTCAGGTTTGCCACAGGGTAGTGGTCCGCAGCTCGTGGTCGTGCGGTAGCGTTCTCGCTTCCCACGCCCGGGTTCCCGGGTTCGATTCCCGACAGGGTCAGGGATTTTCTCTGCCTCGTGATGACTGGGTGTTGTGTGCTGTCCTTAGGTTAGTTAGGTTTAAGTAGTTCTAAGTTCTAGGGCACTGATGACCTAAGATGTTAAGTCCCATAGTGCTCAGAGCCATTTGAACAGGGGAGTGTGTTAGCACGGTTGCCGTTCATCTACGTCAGTGACTTAGGGATACGGTTGGTAGCAATCTTAGACTTTTCTCAGAAGACGCAGCTGTTTACGTGGAAATTGTAGTAGTATTCAGTTAACACTTGATAAAATATCTGCATTTTGGACGGACTGGCAACTATCTCCAAAAGTAGACAACTGTAAACTTGTGCCTCTACTGAAAAATAAAACAGTAGTGTTATCTGATTACAAGGTAAATGATTCGCTACTGGTATCATTCTTTTCATACAAACACTTGAGAGTAACTATATGTAGAGACATGAAGCTGAACGATCACTTACGAGCAGCTGTAGGAAAGGTCAATGGCATACTTCAGTTCGTCATTGGGGTTCTTGGAAGTTATGGCTTGTCCTACACGGGTGGTCACAGGTTTGTCTGACTGAGAAGATGTGCTGAAAAACCTGAACTGGAAACGCTCGAAGAAAGAAACCACATATCTCCCGAAAATCTACTTAAAAAGTTCCAAACGCTAGTTATTATGGGAGAAACAATATACATTCTTCAGCCCCTTACGTATCGACCCCGTGAAGATCACGAAGATAAAACGAAGAAAACAAGAGTTCACATTGAAGCGTATAAATATTCCTTTTTCCCACGCTCCGCTTCTGAATGGAATGGAAACAATGATATACGATACAATAAAAAGTACCCTCTGCCACTCATCTAGCGATGATTCGCAGAATTTAGATGTAGATGTGTGCGTGGGATATGAGAAATGACGAATTAAGTCTGCCATTCTACCTCAGGAACATTATGACAAAAACTTGAGTCACTGTTCACTTTCTTTTATTAGTAAGGCACTTTCGTCAAAATCGAAGGCATATCCTTAGCATAATTCATCATTTCGTCATCACCGAAATACACTTCCGCCGTTGTAATATGCTCGACTGCTCATTAGCCCTGTGGTCCCTAATTCCGATTGCAACTTGTCGATAGCATTCGGAATGTTTTCTACTGCTTGCAACTAGTGACAGCCTAAGTATTGTCAATGAGTGAACCAGTTTTAAACGCAACTGAAGGTGAGAAAGGGAAATGGCATCATTACAGTTTCTCTCAAACTTGCTTGAAACATAAAGAAAAAAATTAGTTTTGTGATGTAATGAAGTCATCTCATAAAATCCATTAACCGCAGAGTCAGGGGGGATCCAGAATGGACTCGAGTTGTCAAAGAGCATTAGATTTTGCGTAAAATCATTTTAAATGTCAAAATGAACAGTTTAAGAAACAGTAGGAGCACTGAATATGAGAAAAAAGATTTCTGACTACAAATAACGGAAGGATATCTGATACCCTAAAATATACAGTAAGGTGGCAGAAGTCGTGGGATATCTCCTATTATCGTATCGGACATCCTTCTGCCCTACGTAGTACAGCAACGCTAAGTGGGCTGGGAGTCAACAAGTCGTCGGAAGTCCATTGCAGAAATATTGAGGTATACTACGTCTGTAGCTGTCCATACTTGCGGAAGTGTTGCCGGTGCAGAATTTTGTGCACTAAGTGACCCATCGATTATGTCCCACAAATGTTCGATGGGACCCATGTCGAGTGATCTGAATGCCAAATATTTCGTTCGAATTAACCAAGAAGTTCTTCAAACCATTCGAGAACAATTGTGACCCGATGACACGGTGAATTGTTACCCACAAAAATTCCATCGTTTTTGGGAACATGAAGTCCGTGGATGGCTGCAGACAGATGCTTTCCAAGTGGCCAGACATAACCAAATCCAATCAATGAGCGGTTCAGTTGAACCACAGAACGCAGAGTATTCCATGTAAACACAACCCGTAGTATTATGGAGCTACCACCAGCTTGCATATTGTCTCGTTGACAGCTTAGGTCCATGGCATCGTTGGGTTGCACCACACTCTAACACGACCATCTGAAATCGGGATTTATCATATCAGGTCAGCCCGGGTTCCCGGGTTCGATTCCCGGCGGGGTCAGGGATTTTCTCTACCTCGTGATGGCTGGGTGTTGTGTGCTGTCCTTAGGTTAGTTAGGTTTAAGTAGTTCTAGGTTCTAGGGGACTTATGACCACAGCAGTTGAGTCCCATAGTGCTCAGAGCCATATCAGGTCACGGTTTTCCACTCATCTAGGGTCCAACCGTCTAGCTCACGAGAGGAGAGGCGCTATAGGCGATGTCGTGCTGTTAGCAAAGGCAATCACGTCGGTCGCTTGCTGCCACAGACCATTGTCGGCAAATTTCGCCGCATTGTCCTAAACGATACGATCGTCGTACGTCCCACATTGATTTCTGTGGTTATTTCACGTAGTGTTGTTCGTGTGTTAGCGAGGAGATCTCTAAGCAAACGCCTCTGCTTTCGGTCGTTAAGTCAAAGGACGTCGGCCAATGCGTTGTCCGTGGAAGGAGATAATGCGTCGGCACACTCTTGACTTTCTGTATCTGGGAATATTGAATTCCCTAACAGTTCCCGAAGTGGAATGTCCCATGCGTATTGCTCCAACTAACATTCCGCATTCAAAGTCTGTTAATACTCGTCGTGCAGCCATAATCATATCAGAAACCTTTTCATATGAATCACTTGAGTACGAATGACAGCACCGAAAGCGTACCGTCCATGTATGCCTTGTGCATACGATTATAGCACCATCTTTATATGGCTGATTCAAATGGCTCTGAACACTATGGGACTTAACATCTGTGGTCATCAGTCCCCTAGAACTTAGAACTACTTAAACCTAACAAACCTAAGGACATCACACACATCCACGCCCGAGGCAGGATTCGAACCTGCGACCGTAGCGTGTACGTGAATGAAACCGCCAGGGAGCAGACGATACTGATACTGAAGTAAACTCTGTGAGGCTATGCTGTGGCCTGCACAGTACAAATAAACAAATGTAAATGTGGAAAAGGAAACGTAAAACAAAGACAAAAAGAAAAAAGAGAAAAAAAGAAGAAGAAGACATAGATTACCATATCGCACACACTAGCTGTTCCCCACTACTGCGTAACATCACTTGAATATAAATTTATAAACAAATAGTTATAGCTATTTCGACAGTATCCTGGAAACACGAAACCGACGGTAGTTCAAAGCTGCTTTCGTGTGAATTAATTTCTTTTCACTGCGCCCTGCCTCAGGAACTGAAGAAATGATTAGTGTAGCCCTCACGCAAGGACTTCGCTACCTGGACTTCCCAGGTCCCAAGACAAACCACATTGTTTTGGAGCTCAGATGAAACATTGATGCCGATATTGTCACCAATGCTGGTTCATCGCTGCCATATTCCCATCACGAACTACGCACTGATGGGAACAGCCGCAGTTTGAAACATCTGTAACCTTGAAATAAACAGTATATTGCAATCAGTTTTAATGAACTCCTCTCTTTTACTGCTTCAGTATTTCACGGGAAGGGGGAGTTCTGAACCTTTAAACCTCTTCCCTCTCCTCTGACTACGCCCGTGATGCATTGCGTGTGATGTGTGTGAGATTTCTCAGTTCAACTGCCGAAAATCTTACATTACATAATTATTTAGTATATTCATTTATTATAAAGTGCCGTGCCGTATCTTTCTTGTTTCTTCCTCTTGTTTGAACTACCTTAAACCCAAGTTAACAAACTCCGCTCGAACAGGCGTCGGAAGACGCAACGGTACCGACCGACCACCTCCTCATTCTTTGTCGATATGAGTCACTGGTGCGGATATAGAAAGGCTTGTGATCAGCTCACTTGTGTCCCGGACGTTGTCAGTTTTTGTGAGCGGAGCCGCCACTTCTTATACAAATAGATCCTCAATTGGCCTCACAAGGGTGAGAGCACCCCGTTTTCCCATAGCATCTGACAGACCCAGAGAACACACATCCAAGTATCAGAAAAGTCCCAGCACTGCTTAAGTTGGTGAACTGACGGAAACTTGTGTTAGAAGACTGTTGTCCCTTAAAACCTATTAACCTATACGTACTAACGTGTAATGTACTGCTTAAAAGATCCAAAATATCAAAGACATAACACTGGAAGCGTAGGGAACGTTAGACACGAAGTATTTACCCATCGAAATATAGCGAGAGCTATTATGGCAGCTACATTGTTATTGCACTAATGGCATAGGCTGATTCAAAGTGCAATTAATGCTAAATGTATGTAGGTTGCTGTGGATGTCTATTTCTCGGAAAGCTATAAATGATATCAACTACTCCTCAAAAAGTTCACTGTTTGTTGTAGCTTCCTTTTAGTTTCCATGCCCATAGAATCCCCCCCCCCCCTCCCCCTACCTTCCACACCCCACTCAGATATCTACATACAACATGCGACCACAGGTGTCAGGACACCTATTAGTTCCAGAATGAGATTTACACTCTGCAGCGGGTGTTCGCTAATATGAAACTTCCTGGCAGATTAAAACTGTGTGCCCGACCGAGACTATAACTCGGGACCTTTGCCTTTCGCGGGCAAGTGCTCTACCATCTGAGCTACCGAAGCACGACTCACGCCCTGCCCTCACGGCTTTACTTCTGCCAGTATCCCGAGTTCGAGTCTCGGTCGGGCACATACTTTTAATCTGCCAGGAAGTTACCTATTAGTTGGCATTAATATGGGTACTGTCGATTCTTCGTCTCTGTGTAGCCTCGAACCCTAGTGGGACACTTTCACTGGGGTGTCTGTATGCCTGTGGAGGATTGGTAACCCATTATTCCTGAAGAATAGGAACCACAGAGGGTAGCGGTGTTGAATGATGAGGTCTGAACCGAGGTAATTGCAATGATTTGCCATTAGATTCAGATCGCGCAGGCTAATCCATTTCGTGTGTGTTATTCTCCTCAAACAAGTGCCTCACAGATGCTGCTATGTGACAACTCATGCTGTTACGTTGATCCACACTGTCGTCGTCTTCATACTGTTCCTCTACTGTACGCAGCACACAGTGTTATAAACGTGGTGTTCGTTCTCTTCCGCACGTAGCGTTTTCTTAAGGGCAGTACGGAGATCATACCCTAATCAAGAAAAACAATTCCATACCGTAACACTACCCCCTCCGTTCTCCACTGTTGGCACTACTCATGAAGCAGGATATCGCATGTTTCATCATTCCAAATCACTCATTTCCAGTCATCCACTGTTCAGTGGTGTCGCTGATTACACCGTATCATGTAGCACTGATAGCAGAAAAATGGTTCAAATGGCTCTGAGCACTATGGGAATTAACTGCTGAGGTCATCAGTCCCCTAGAACTTAGAACTACTTAAACCTAACTAACTTAAGGACATCAAACACATCCATGCCCGAGGCAGGATTCGAACCTGCGACGGTAACGGTCGCGCGGTTCCAGACTGTAGCGATTAGAACCGCTCGGCCACTCCGGCCGGCGATAACATAAATATGTGGGTTGTGAGGAGCTACTGGATCACTGCAACCCATTCTTTTTACACCCCTACGTAAATACACTGTGCTACTTTGGCTGCTGGCAGCGCACTAGGGCTCACGATTGATGCCATCGGCTGATTTCGTGCGAGTTTTTTACTACCACCCGCGTGATGCTCCCCGTCCGTCAGTAGGCTACATAAAGTCTGCTCGAACACTATATAGCTGCGCTTATTCCTTCACGTTTCCTCTTTGGTCAGCTTTACAGCGGTTGAAATATTCCCGATGGCTCCCTCACTCAGATGACATTCAGTGACCAGTCTACGTTGGAGCTGACGTGACTCTCCTGACCGACCCACTCTGCTCTTACTGCTCGCCTACTGACAATACAATGTTCCCTGCCTACTTCTACGCTATTCTGTCCATCTTTCCTGACATATAGCGGTCAGTTCTGCTTTACATAGGCGTGTTCGGATACTCTTGACCAGATAGTGTAGCCCTGTTTGTGGGAGACTGAGTTGAAGGCAAACATCACGTCCTAGCAGAATTAGCGCTAAAGGAGAGACGAAATGAACCAGTGTTGACTGTGAGGCGTTGACTGTTACACAGCTTAGAAGACTGATCACAGTACCAATCATATATTGAGAAAGTACTAGGCTGCAACCGGGACAATCCGAAAAATTTTCTCTTTGAAAAAGAGAAGAAATAGCAACATTAAAATTGTGCAGAGGTCTACATCTACATAGATACTCTGCAAATTACATTTAAGTGCCTGGAAGAGGGTTCATCGAACCATCTTCACAATTCTCTATTCTCCTCCTACAGCGCGCCGCCGGCGGTTGCCGAGCGGTTCCAGGCGCTCAGTCCGGAACCGCGCGACTGATACGGTCGCACGTTCGAATCCTACCTCGGGCATGGATGTGTGTAATGTCCTTAGCTTAGTTAGGTTTAAGAAGTTCTAAGTTCTAGGGGACTGATGACCACAGATGTTAAGTCCCATAGTGCTCAGAGCCATTTGAACCATTTCCTAGAGCACGCAGGAAGAACTAACGCCTATATCTTTCCGTACGAGCTCTGGTTTCCTTTATTTTGTCATGGTGATTGTCTGTCTCTCCCTTCGTAGGTCGGCATTAACAATGTATTTTCGCTTTCGGAGGAGAAAGTTGGTGGTTGGAATTTTGTGACAAGATTCCGCCGCAACAAAAAACGCCTGTGTTTTACTTACGTCCAGCCCAAAATCTGTATCGTTTCAGTGACACTCTCTCCCCTACTCGCGATAATACAAAACATGCTGCCCTTCTTTGAACTTTTTCCGGTTACTCCGTCAGTCCTGTCTGGTAAGGATCCCACACCGCGCAACAGTATTCTAAAAGAGGACGGACAAGACTAGTGTAGGCAGTCTCCTTGAGGAATCTGCTACACTTCCTAAGCGTCCTGCCAATAAAACACAGTGTTTGGTTAGCCTTCCCCACAACATTTTATGTGTTCCTTCCAATTTAAGTTGTTCGTAACTGTAATTGCTTGGTATTTAGTTGAATTTAGGGCCTTTAGATTTGACTGATTTGTCGTGTAACGTAAGTTTAACGGATTCCTTTTAGCACTCATGTGGATGACCTCACATGTTTAGTTATTTAGGGTCAACTGCCAATTTTCGCACCATGCAGGTATCTTTTCTAAATCGGTTTGCAATTTGTTTTGATCTTCTGACGACTGTATTACTCGATAAACGACAGAGTCATCTGCAAAAAACCTAAGACGGCTGCTCAGATTGTCTCCCAAATCTTTTATATAGACAAGGAACAGAAAAGGGCCTACACACTACCTTGGGGAAGGCCAGAAATCGCTTCTGTTTTACTCGATGACTTTCCGTCAGTTACTACGAACTGTGACCTCTCTGACAGGAAATCACTAATCCAATGTCATAACTGAGACGTTATCCCATAAGCACGCAATTTTACTACAAGCCCTTTGTGTGGTAAGTGTCAAAAGCCTTCCGGAAATCCAGAAATACGAAATCAATCTGAAATCCTTTGTGAATAGCACTCAACACTTCAAGCGAGTTAAGAGCTAGTTCCGCTTCACAAGAATCATGTTTTGTAAATCTATGATACCTGTTTCATTTTTGCTATACAACTAACAGACATACATTACCAATATAAAAAGTTTTAGACAGATACAGAAAGCAGAAATGAGAGTCCGAGATCCGTACAAGAGACACTGTTGGTTAAAAAATACGATATGAGGAACGAAATGAATAAGTTAAAAGCCGAATACAGAAACAACGAGATTGTTGTCACACCTAGCCTGAATGTAATTGGGATAAATACCAAAAGTGGTAATGTAGGCCGAGTGTTAAAAGAGACATTGGAAGATCACGAAAAAGTCTATTTTCACCACTGCTTGCACTCAAATGATGAGAATATTCCTGATCTCTGGTGCCTAGTAACCATTTGCCCAAATAATTCGTCGCTATTATTTGGATTCGGTTTCGGCAGTTGAACCACGGAGCTAAATTTATCAATATTCTTTTACATAATCAGGCGACGTTAATAACAGCAGCAAATTAAAACTTTATCTTAGGTCGATATCTTCTTGGACATAACAAAAAGCAAAAAACTGTAACATGCAGGTATTCGTTTGAGGCGTTGTTAACCTTGCTCGGTCAGCGACTTCATTGACTATTCAATTTTTTCTTCACGTGCTCATGTAGTCAGGCGTTCAAAACTAGTTTGAATCCAAATCAGAGCGCGGACAGTAGACACGGAGCTGTGTTGCCTTGGCAACGACGCCGCTTTGGCCGACAATATTGAAATTTCATTACACAAATGGCGGAATCTCATTAATCAAAAAGCCATGCAGTGTTCATTAGATTTATTGGATATGATAACCAATTGTTGACGAGAACCAAATAACGGTGCGCTGCACGAGTGGGCTAGTTAACTAGCAAAGCGAGGCAACGTATTTCCTCCCACATTTTGGTTCCTCTGTTGAGTGGAATCTGTTTTCCCGTGCGCAGACTGAACTGGCGAAGCTTTCAAAAAATGATACCGCAGTATGAGTGAGAGGCAAGTGAGATAAGTTCCTGATACAAATGTCACACGCTCCAGGAGGCGTAGACAATCAGCAGTCATGACCTGAAGTGGTACTTTAAACTTAGTGGCAGCCTGCGCTTACCCTCGCATCCTCAGACAGTACTGAATACTTCAATTAACTGTGGATAAAGTCCGACCGCCGGCCGGAGTGGCCGAGCGGTTAAAGGCGCTACAGTCTGGAACCGCACGACCGCTACGGTCGCAGGTTCGAATCCTGCCTCGGGCATGGATGTGTGTGATGTCCTTGGGTTAGTTAGGTTTCAGTAGTTCTAAGTTCTAGGGGACTTATGACCGCAGCAGTTGAGTCCCATAGTGCTCAGAGCCATTTGAACCATTTTAAAGTCCGACCAACAGGCATTACGCGCATTGATCAAAAATGATAATGCATTGAAAATGCTGAAATCTAGATCTGCCAATAAAATTTCAAAAGGACGACTGATAGCTGAAATCTAATATTTACTTCCTTGCCATAAGTGATACGTACGATATGGGAAAGAAAACTCCATTTCGAGAACGTCAGGTTAAATTTCCACAGTGGATGTGATAGTTACTTGTGATAGTTATTAACCTGTGAATCAATGAGTGCCAGTTGTGATGACAAGCATGACGAAACTGTTTTGCGTTAGCTGTCCTGTATGCCCCTGCACTGATTTCTGCAGAAAAGTGGAATAAGAGTACTATTAATAGTAAACATAACATCAAAATGGTGACCTCGAAACAGACGAATTTCGCTACCTGAAAGCAAAATAACGCATGACGGACTAACAAGGAAACTGAACTTACCGTTTTCTCACATAATATCCTGCGAACCATGGGTGAACGGCAAAATAGGGAGATTCCAATTCCTAAATTTCCGAAAAGCCTTCAACACGGTACTCCACTACAGACTGTTATTAGAGTGATGAGCATAGGGAGTAGGTTCCCACATACTGGCGTGGTTTGAAGACGTCATATGTAATAGAACGCACTATTTTGTCCTCGACGGCGGGTGCACATGAGAGACAAGTGTATCGTCAGCAGTGCCCCTTGAAGCTTGACTGGACCGCTCTTATTATATATGTACATTAATGATCTAGTGGACAGGACAGTTTGCTGATGATGCTATGGTGTACGAGAGGATACCGTCGTTGAATTACTATGGGAGGATACAACATGATTTGGACAAAATTTTGTGAAAGGCAGCTAGCCTAAATGTAGAAAAGTGTAAGTTAATGCAGATACTTTTGGAAAAATAACACATATTGTTCGAACAGAGTCAGGTTGATTAAATATCTAAGCATAATGTTGCAAAGCGATGAGAATGGAACGTGCTTGTAGGATTATAGTAACGACGGCGAATGGTAGACTTTGGTTTATTGGGAGAATTTTGGAAAATTGTGGTTCAACCGTAAAGAAGAGTGACCCAGGCTTGAGTACTGCTCGAATGTTTGGGATCCATACCGGATCAGATTAAAGGAACACACCGAGACAAGTCAGTGGTGGGTTGCTATATTTGTTACTGGTGGGTTCGAACAACACGTAAGTGTTACGGAGACGCTTCAGGAACTCAGAAGATAATCTCTGGAGGGAAGGCAAACGTTCTTCTTGAGGAACACTGTCGAGAAAATTAAGAGATCCGCCATCTGAAGCTAACTGCTGAATGATTCTACGGCCCACAACGTACATTTAGCGTAAGGACCGCGAAGATAAGGTAAGACAAAAATTAGGACTCGTACACAGTCTTTTTTTCCCTCGCTCTGTTTGCGAATGGAACAGGAAAGGTAATGATTATTAGTGGTACAGGATACACTCAGCCATTGGCCGTGCAGAATGACAAATTCTGCGGATATGAATTGTGGGCCACTGTCGGAAACAATTGTCTGTGGAAGACCTTCAATGCAAAAGATAGCAGATAATGCTTGGATGGTGGCAGATGATGTCGTGGAAAACATCCGGACAACAAAAGGAAAATTACTGAATGAATCTATCACAACCAACCATCGAGCATTCCAGAAAGGAACAGCAAAATCGATGTGTAAGCGTTTCCAAGGGAAAGTGGCTTTTGGCCATGCAAAGAATTTCCGCGGTGGTGCTGATTGTTGTTCAGCACTCACCATGCAAGAAGAGCATATATTCGTAATCGCAGCATCGATTCCGAACCAAGTACAGTGCTGACGAGCAAGTTGTTTCGTTCTCACTATACCCCAATGTCCTTGGTGGAGAAGCTTTAAGACAGAGGACTGTAACGAACGTGGCACCACGACCCTGGACTGATCGTTATCAGAACGCAACAGCAAAACACCACGTCAAACGAAAAGTCTCTCCTTGGGAGCAAAAAATCGGCGAACCAACGGGTCCCCGATTCGTGACTTTGAGAAGGGGCATTGCGTAGCAACAAAACGCAGAACGATAGCAAGGACAGGGTCGGAAGTTGTGGCTTTAGCTATACGATGAAAATCAATCGGAAACGATTCGCCCAAGTCATCGGTTTCCGAATCAACGAACACGCAAGCAAGTCCGGAGGAATCGAGTGCCCTATCCTCAGCAATAGGCAAACGGGACAACGCATCGTCGTTTCCGTGCTTAGCAGTGGACCGATACAAGATATCGTAGCGGTACTGCGAGAGGAAAATAGATCAGCGAATGAATTTCTGCGCTGTACGTGGAGGTACAGGCTTGTTCGGAGGAAAAAGCGATGTCAAAGGTTTGTGGTCTGTGATTATGGTAAAGGGACGACCATACAAGAAGCCATGAAAATTTGTAACACCAAATCCGAGAGCCAATGCTTCTTTCTCGATCTGTGAATAATTTCTTTGCGCAGACGATAGCAATTTGGACGCAAAGGCAATAATGCGATCGCGCGAGCCATCTTTGTGCGCAAGCACAGCACCGATCCCGAAATCCGATGCACCCACCATTAACAAAAGGGGCTTCCGGGGATCGAATGGCATGAGGCAAGTATTGGAAAGCAACGCCGATTTCAACCGGCGAAAGGCGCGTTCGCATTCCGTCGTCCAGACGAACAGAACACCTTTACGGCGTAAGCGATGAAGCGGAGCTGAAATGGAAGAGGCATGCGGCACATATTTATGACAGTAGTTGATTTTTCCCAGCACACTCTGTAGCTGCTTCAAATTCTGCGGCGAAGGCAAGTCTTGTATGGCACGGAGGTGCGTGGGACTGGGATGTATGCCTTGGGCATTAAGTACATGTCACAGGTATGGCAAGTCACTAGCAAAAAACACACATTTGTCCTTCCGTAATCTTAGACCATTTTGTCGTAAGACCTGAAATAATGTTCTCAGATTGGCTAATGTTCTTCTTCCATCTTTCCGGAGATCACAATATCGTCCAGATAGTCTGCTGCAGTAGGGTCCGAGAAACAAACAGTTTGTAGATATTGCTGAAACAATGCAGGGGCGGATGCACACCCGAATGGCAGTCGTTTGAAATGATACAAACCAAGACGCGTGTTAACCACCAAATCGCGCTGGGATTCTTCGTCCACCGGTATTTGCAAGTACGCACCTGCTAGGTCCAACTTCGAAAAATATTTGCCTGGTCACAGTTTGTCAAAAAATTCTTCTGGTCGGGGTAAAGGAAAAGTTGCAATCACTAGTTGTGGATTCACTGTTGTCCACACAAAGTCTCAATTTTCCCGAAGGTTTTGGCAAAATTACTGAGGGTGATGCCCAGAGAGAAGCCTGCACACGTTCAATTACACCTTGTGATTCCAAATCGTGTAATGTTTTTGCTACCTCATCACGCAATGCGTGGGGAACATTGCGCGCCCTGAAAAATTTCGGTTGCGCGTTTACGTTCAGTTCCAAATGTACTTTATAGTTCTTAGCGCAACCGAGGCCCGGTGCAAAAATATCTGCAAATTCTTCACATACACGAGAAACACTGTCTGAACGCACAGTCTGGTTCACTGATAGGACCTGATTTACTATAGACAAGTTAAACAACTGAAATAAATCGAAACCAAACAAGTTCACTGCAGAAGAAGAACGAAGGACGTAAAATGACACAAGTTTTGTTTGTCCTTTGTATGTTGCAAGAAGGCTGCACTGTCCTAACACAGGAATCTCTTGACCTGAATAGCTAGTTGACTTAACATTTGCGGCACGCAACGGAGGTGTGCCCAGCAGTTTGTAAGTGTCTTGATTAATCAGTGAAACTGCAGCTCCGGTATCGAGCTGGAATGGTATCACTTTGCCGTTAATGTCCAAGTCTACAAAGAGTTTATTGTCCTGCTGACGACAAGAGCGACTGTCTCGTGCAACGTGAACTGACCCTGGTACATAATCACTTGCGACTTGACGGGAGTTCCGGCGATGTCGACGTACACTATTTGTGGGACGAACACAGTCACCGTTAGAGAGAGTGGCACTGGGTGGAATGGATTGAACGACATCAATTTCCATGGGTGAAACTACCAACACATATTTCAAACATAAGGACATTCATAAATATACTTGGCAACAGAACACCAAAGAACTTCGTTCTATAATAGATTATACTATCATTAGGCAAACAAGTAGTTTCAAAGCAATAGACGTTAGATCTTATAGAGGAGCCCAGTGTGGATCAGACCACTATCTAGTTAAAATGAAGTCTTTCTGGCCATGGGAGAATGCAAGGAGTGATACAAGTAACATAAATAAAACGAACCAGACCGAGAAAGTTGAAAATTTATCTTTTAATATTGACAGCCTACAAGACGAAAGTATCAGAACACTCTTTGCGGCCAGGATGGAAAGGAAACTGGTTGAATCATTTGAAGGAAGTACAGAGGAAATATATGACTATATAAAAGCTAATGTGAAAATCATAGCAACGGAAGTGTTGGGTAAAAAAGATAGCAACCACAACCGTGCAGCAGAGTGGTGGTCAGAGGAACTAGAGGTCCTCGTTAGAGAAAAACGAAATGCGTTCCTTCAGTGGTTGAATGATAAATCAGAAGAAACAAGATCAATATACAAGGAAAAGAAGAATGAAGTGATGAAAAAAATAAGGATGGCAAAAAATGAAGCATGGGAAAGAAAATGTGCCAAGGTGAACAGCCAATTATTATTTGGGAGAAGCAAAAGAAGCATGGTCAGTATTGAAAGGGCTTCGACAGGATACAAAAAGCAAAACTAATCTCCAACTGATAACACAAAAGGAATGGGAAGAGTATTTCCAAAAATTATTAAATGAGGACAGAGAAGAATATCTAGAAGAAGGAACAGGGAAGATAAAGGACATGAAGTTGATGAGATCCAGATTTTAGAAAGTGAAGTACTTCAGGCGTTGAAAACAGGAAAGAATGGTAAATCACCGGGACCAGGCAATATCAATCTGGAGTGTCTGAAATATGGTGGTGACAAAATTGTGAAACTGATAACACAGCTCTTCAACAAAATGATACATGGAGATTCAATACCCAACGAGATGAAGCTAGGTTACATTAATACAATATTTAAGAAAGGGGATCGCAAAATTTGTTCAAACTATCGAGGAATTTGTGTTACAACACCAACACACATTAATGAGAATTTTAGCGAAAGTAATTAAAAACAAACAGCAAAAAAATGTTAGAACCCAAGAAGAACAATGTGGATTCACGGCTGGGAGATCATGTGTAGACCATATTTTCACATTACGACAGATTTTAGAGAAACATAGGGAAAAATCAAAAAATATAGGATTAATTTTCATAGATCTAGAAAAAGCAAATGATACTGTTCCAAGAAAATTACTTTGGAGAGCACTACATATGGCAAACATCAACCCTCCCTTGATTAAAATAATACAACAGATGTATAAAGATAACATTTGCCAAGTGAAAAATGGTAATAAACTTTCACAGAAATTTGGAACAAGCAAAGGCCTTTTACAAGGCTGTCCCATGTCACCATCATTATTTAAAATCTATATTGATATTAGCCTTAGAACATGGTCTCGTAAATGTAATAGAATGGGATTAGAAATAAGAGATGGAGTTTACCTACATCATTTATTATTTGCTGATGATCAAGTAGTCGTAGCACAAGATGGGGAGGATGCTAACTATATGTGCAATCAACTAGCAGTAGCATACAAAACTTGGGGTTTGAAGATTAATTACCAAAAAACAGAATACTTGACCAATGATTCAGATGAGCTATACATTGAAGGAAAGAAAATCAAAAAGATAAACACTTTCTGTTATTTAGGATCCATTTTAGAAATCGAGGGAAAATCAGAGTCAGAAATCAATAAAATAATTAGTAGCGGACGGAGGGTCATTGGGATGCTTAACTCAGTCTTATGGAGCGGGAATGTAATGAGCAGAACTAAAAAACTAATATACAAATCCATATTAGAGAGTGTGGTTCTGTATGGAATGGAGACCTGGACAATTAACATGAAGCACATTAAAAAATTACAAGCTCTAGAGATGGACTTTTGGAGAAGATCGGTAAGAATCTCCAGGAAAGAAAAGATAAGGAACACCGAAGTAATAAGGAGAATGGAAATAAAACAAAGACGTAATGGATAGGAAGAAATTACAGTGGTACGGGCATGTACGACGAATGGAGAAAACCAGAATACCAAAATTGATACTGGAGTGGTAACCGGAGGGGAGAAGAAGAAGAGGACGACCTATGACAACCTGGCTCCAAAATGTACAGCACATAATGAGGAGAATGGGCGCAGAGGAAGAGGACACACAAGATCGAAACACCTGGAGAAATATTTTGAGATTATAGTTTAAGAACGTTTATTGTTTGTATTGTAATTTCCAAGTAAATTATTATGTTGGAGATAAGCCTCCGTAATGAGGAAAAGCTCAAAATAATAATAAAAGTTTTGCGAGCCTGAGTATAATTGGTTCGATTCCGATTCCGGCGCGAAGCAAAGGGCCTGGAATGGTTTTGAGTTTCCGATCTGAGCTTTTTCTGGCAAACACTTTGAACATGTCCTTTTTTATTACGGTAAAAGCAAATAGCTTGGCGTGACGAGCAATTCTCACGCGAATGTTTAGTAGCACACCGCGGGTATGATTTGAGCACTGCATTTGCTTGCCGGCACGGCACACGTGACTGAGAGCCCGGCGGTAGCGGCGCGGCCGAGTGCGAGGATTTTTTTACTGCTCCGTGCAGCTCGCCCGGCGGGCCGGTTAACCTGACACACGGCTGGCGAAGTTTCAAATGATTCCTGAGCAAAGTCAAGTGTGTCCTGCCGATCCAATATGGCCATCACTTGTTCAAGGGAGGGATTGACTAGTTTCAAAATCTGTTCCCTTATACGAACATCAGAAACGTTCTGTGAAATTGCACCACGTACCCTAGTATCTAAATATGGGAATCCGCATTAACACTCCAAAGCACAATCCCTAGTAAGGCCTTGCAAGGTTGCAACCCACTCCCGATTAGTCTGACCTGCCGTACGTTTTATACGAAAGAAGGTATACCGTTTCGCAACTATATTGACTGATTGATTGATATATGCATCTAATGCAGACAAAATTTCTTCGTAGGACAGAGTTGGTACGTCGCGTCGAGAAAATAATTTGACCATCACACAGTAGGTTTGCACACCGACGGACGACAAAAGAAAAGGCTACCGCTCTTAGCCTTGAATTCTGTAGGCGGCGAGATGGAATCCAAATTGGCGTGACCACTCCGTCCAGCTTTCCAGTGCAGCATCAAAAGGTTGGAAGGGTGGTGCAACTGTGTGTTGTGGCTGTGTTAGCGGTGGAGCGGCGGCTGCTGCATCGTTTTTCATCGCACATTGACCCTGGACGAGCTGTCCAAGTGCATCCAGTAATACCTGCGTCTGCTGATTCTGTAAGCGACAAAATTCGAACTGTACATCTGGAGATTGTGGGGAATCCATTACAAAATTAAATCAGGGCAGTATATATAAGAACACCGTTTTTACACTCATCGCCAGTGTTGTATTGGCAGAACAGCCACACCGTGTTACTAAAGGAGGCCAAAATGCACGCGTTTGAGCTCACGCAGGCTGGCGTGAGGAAGGAAGACCTATTCTGACGTGCGGTCTGGAACATGACAAGGAATTAGAATTCAGAAAGTGGACGTAATTAGTTTGATACTTAACTTTAATCCATTAATGATGAATGGCGCTCTTGACGGTACATGATTCACAATATTATATGTTCAGAAGACATATAGTAACTGAATATGGCGCCTTGCTAGGTCGTAGCAGATGATGTAGCTGAAGGCTATGCTAAACTGTCGTCTCGGCAAATGAGAGCGTATGTAGACAGTGAACCATCGCTAGCAAAGTCGGCTGTACAACTGTGACGATTGTCTCTCAAGACCTGCCGTGTGGTGGCGCTCGGTCTGCAATCAGTGATAGTGGCGACACGCGGGTCCGGCGTATACTAACGGTCCGCGGCCGATTTAAAGGCTACCACCTAGCAAGTGTGGTGTCTGGCGGTGACACAACAGTTACATGACAAACATAAATTCCAATATGATAACTAATATTAAATTGATTTGTTAGTCTCTAGTGACAGTGTAACTAATACTGACTACGAATTGATAATGCTAATATCGGCAGTACTTGTGCTATTGCTGCTACTGCTGCCACTAACAGTGACAATAGTAACAATAATAATAATAATAACGACAATAATAACCCCGCCATAGCCAGTCCCAAGTCCGGTTGCAACAGAATTTGGGGGGGGGGGGGGGGAGTGACACATCATAAGAAAACCTTGGTTCACCCGGCCCGGTTGATAGTACCTCGTGAGGGCCCCTTGCGAGGGATACAGTGAAGACCTCAATGGAAGAGAAGATGGAGATGATCATCGGTATGGCGGAGCTGGTGGAAGAGGCAACCTTGCTTTTTGGGATAATATAAAAGCTATCGTCCAACGTTATTTGGACAAAGGGCATGACAGTTCCACAGGTTAGTGGTGGTACCCCTACAGTGTCTGTTCCACATGTTAGTGGTGGCTGATCTATAAAACTCAGCAGTGGAACTCTGAGATTAACCAGACTTCAGTCTTAATTTCAGTCACAAACCCAGTCCAAATAAATCAACATGGATTCAACACTTTCAAAGACAAATTACCCCAGTGGGTCAAATCCCACGGTTGAAAAACCGCAGGCGGTCTATTCGGATCCTTGGGAGACCACAGAAGTGTGCATGGAGGTAAATCGGAGTGCCTCAAAACCACATAATAACAAAATCAAACCAAAATCGAGAATTTGGATAATGACATTTAATGTAAATTCTTTCTTAAAAATGGGAAAGCTAAAAACATCCTGGACAAATCCAGAGAACGTAAAATCAAAATTATCACATTTCAGGAATCACGATATACAGATGAAAGTCCTTTTGATTCAGAAGGATACAAGATATACAAAGGAAAACCTGGAAAACGAGGCATGGTAAATTTTCCACAATTTGGAACTGGATTTACAGTTGATACATCAATACTTGATTCAGTCACGACTTTCAAATTTTACTCGGGTTAGCTCTCCACAACAACAATAAAATAAGTTAATAAGATACACACTCTAATCAACGGACATTTACCAGGTAACATCACTAACAAAAACAACGTAGAAGAAGTAGAAGAATTCGGGGACGAATTAGATAATACTTTCCAAAAAATTCCAAACAACCATGTCAAAATCCTTAAGGGTGATGTCAATGCACAAATTGGTAAAGAAAATAAATATCAATATTGGTTAGGTAAATGGTCAGAGCATACACAGACCAACTGGAATAGCATGCGACTCATTGAAATCTGCAAAAACCACGACCTCTTTTTCAGATGGACATTTTTCAAGAAACGAGCATCGAAAACCATAACTTGGATCTCACCTAACCCATTACTAGGGGAATATGAGTCGGATCATGTAATCATCTGCCGCGTAAATGCAGTAGTCCTTAACAGACTAGACGTAGATTCCGACCATTACCCAGATAAGTTCTCCCTAGCTGTGATTCCAGAAAAAAAGAAAATTCACTAAGAAATCTCCACACCGTAAATATGATGTACAAAAGATAATTGGTAATGAACAATTAATAAAAGAAACACAAAATTTAAAACCACAAAATTGGCAACAACTGCAAGCAGTACGTTTAAAAGCAGCTGAAACTGTAGCACCGCAAACAATAACATGTAAACATCCATGGTGGACAGATGAGTGTGACCAACTGATAAATCTCAGACAACAGGAGTGGCAAAATTTGTTCTGCAACAAAAATCAAAAGACCGTGGAAGATCTCAAAGATATAAGGAAAACAGTCCCAAAAGCAATATCAACAGTCAGTAAACAACACGAAGACAATTGAGCACAGAATTTGAAAGAGACACAGGAGTACGACAAGGGGATGGAATGTCCCCAGTGCTCTTCAATTGTGCTCTTGAAAAAGATGTTCGAGAACGGAGAAAAGCAGGTGCACCAGCACACAGACTGGGAACAAAACGTAAGGGCACAGAATTAGACTGTTTAGCATTTGTTGACGACATGGCACTGATTGCCCAAAACAGTACCGATGGACAGAAACAGCTAGAAGGCAGCAAAATAGGATTAGAAATGTCATTTGAAAAAACAAAATTTGTGACTAATCAAAGATGCACCTTCTGATCTCAAAATTGGTAGTAACTATATCTCTCGAGTAAAAGAATTTAAATATTAAGGTGAATGGAATGCAGAAAATTGTAATGAAAAGAAATCTGTCAGATCAAGACACCAGAAAATGGAGACGGCGTTCCAGTTAGCAGAAAACGTTTACAACAAAAAAAGTCTCTCGTGGAACTGCAAAATACGACACTATACAACAGTAATTAAACACGATGCTCTGTAAGCATCTGAGACACTAAATCTTCAACATAGAACACTAAAAGGGGAATTAGAAGTGAAAGAACGTAAAATATTGAGGAAAATCCTAGGACCAAGAACTAAAGATGGTGTGCATTATCCAAAACCCAATGCAGAAATATATAAAAATATCTCCAAAATAACAGACACAATGCGCATGAGAATAATACAATTCATGGGGCATTTAGAAAGAATGGACTCAAACAGGTTAACGCACAAAATCCATACAATTTTAAAGAACAAAACTACAAGGCCGAACTGATACAGACAGACGGAAAAAGACCTAAGAGAACTTGGGTCTCCGAATCTACATCATAGAAATGAAATCAGAAAAATCACAAATACACAAGGTTTTGAGGAAGAAGAGAGAAAAACTAACGGACATACGTGGTCTACGCAACGGAAGCTAGCCCATTCGTTGCTTATGAAGGAATACTGGGCGAAAAGGAAAGCCAACAAATGTTGACTACTCGTGATCTTAAGTGATCCATCCGCGAAGAAGAAGAAGATGAATGACAGTAATAACTACAATTATGGTGGCAGATACAAAAACAATATATAGTTGTGCAAAGCAGATGTTTTTTGAAATAGTTACTTCTGGAGAATGGAAATTTAAGACTATACCAGCTAATAACACTGGGAAACGTGGAATATTTGGCTGGAAAGGAAGATCTACAGGAGTAACTAGTACTTACGGGGATAACGGTAATCATTATTGTTGCTTCAGGAGATTTGACATTAATTGTCTTCTGAAGCTATAGATGTTATTCAGGTCTTTAATATTCTGCGGAAAGCTGTTTCAGATTCGTGTTCCTGCTACTGAGATGGACTTCGAGAAACTGGCCGAACGATGACGTGGGACAAATAGGATTTTGCTATGATGGGGAGGGGTGTTTCTCTTTCTTGTCGTTCTGACAAGAGCTTTAAGGTCGAGGAGAAATGCGAGGTACAGATTACGTTGGTAAGACTGCAGAGAAGACGGAGGGTACGGAAATATCTGCACTTATCTGCTCGAATTCAGGACTGCTGTGCATGAGATGGTCAAATATGATCAAAGAGTCAAACATCAAAGCTATAACGAACACAGGCATTCATAACCACTTTAAGGTGCCTTGAGCTTCCCTGAAAAAGCCCTTTCAGCATAATATCGATTTAATCAATAACACAGGCCAACGAAAAATTTTTTTTGAATAACTTTTTTTACTTTGATAGCTGATCTTTATGGATTATTATGAGCTGAATCCAAATCGTGCCTTAGTTTTTATGAATCACCCTTAGTTTTCGAGCAATATGCTTTTCATCATATAATATAAAAATCGTATGCTACACGGTACGGGGAAATTAATGAAACGCTCTGTTACAACATAAGCATGGTTTGTATTTACAGTAAGCTACTAAAAACAGGGATACGTGTTAATACAGGTTTCACTTGTCAACTGGAATTGGTTTGTATTTTCCATCTCATTTTTCTTTGAAGCTTCTTGTGTAGCTTTCTGTACGATGAGTCGCTTGAACCTCTCGGTGAAGTTATCAACAGTAATCCCCATGATGTTGGTGTTCCAGCGGCCTTGGTAGCGTTTTTCCATCACTTTAATGTCCTGGTGTAAACGACTCCTTGCCCCTCACTAACATCTCCCATACTGTCCGGGAAGTAATCAAGGCGACTGTTCAAAAAGTGAACTTTCAGGCTCATTAAACGTCCTAAAGTTTTAAACTTCTTTAACACTGTAGCTATAATAGAAGCATATTCCGGACTTTTTCAGGTCCTAAGAACTTTGTAACGACTTGCTTGAATGATGCACATGCTTCTTTCTCATTTAAGGTCATTGTGGATTCAAAGTTAACAACAGACATCAATTTTCTAATGTCAGGTCCGACAAAGATGCCTTCTTTTAGTTTAGCTTCTGAAAGGCGTGGAAACTTTTCGCAGAGACACTTAAAATGTGGTCCATCTTTAGGTAAAGCCTTTACAATCTGTTTCATTAGGCCTAACTTTATATGTAGAGGAGGTAGGAGTACGTTTTTTGGATCTACAAGGTTTTTGCGTAGAGTGTTCTTCTCACCAGGTCTTAAAGACTCCCTCACAGGCCCGTTCTTTCGGCATCAGTGTTGATCTCTAGCCCTACTGTCCCATTCACACAAGAAACATGGAAATATGGTAAAGCCACCTTGCTCAGCAGGGAGCATGCACGTTACTTTTAGATCGCCACATATCATCCAATCATGAGCAGAATAGCCTATTTTATTTACCACTATTTTTATGTTGTCATAGCTGTCTTCATATGTACAGAATGTTCAATACGTATAGATGCATACATGTTACCATTGAGTAATAAAACAGCCTTTAAACTAGTTTTGGATGAATCAATAAACAGCCTCCAGTCTACCTTTTTGTATTCAATACCAAACTCATTCACAGACCGGGAATGTCTGAGTAGTACACTGAATCACCTTCTTGCTGAAAAAACTTGGAAAATTGCTGCTCTCTCTTTCTGTACATGTATATGCTGGTTCCAACTGCCAATAAGTTCTATTCTTTTGATGTAGAGCCAACAAATTCAGCTTTTTCTTTCGTTACGCCCACATCCCTAACCAAACCGTTAAGCTCGGTCTGAGTAAACAATTTGAGATCCAGACTTTCTGTATTACAATGGAATTCATCATCGTCTGGTTAATCGAAATCAGACTGTACATCAAAAAATACTTCTGTTGGTTTAGAATTTAAATCATCAGGTGGTTCAGGAACCGGCAAATCTACATCATGCCCTACTGGTCGGATGGCGGACGGAAGGTTAGGGTAGCTTATTACCTTTCTATTTTTCGAATTTTAATAATATTTTAGTAATATCAACACCGCAAAAGTAGCAATCATCGGAATTATTTCCTGGCTCCATATCATAGGAACAGAATCTAAAGGCTTTTTCCTCCTGATAAAGAAACGTTATTCAAATTTCATGTTTGCTGTTTATAAAATTAAGATCAGATCAAACAAAGAAATGGAAATTCGGACTTACAACCCTGGACAACCAACAACCACAAGATACGTAAACCCACCGGAGTTCCTGATTTGTAAATATTCACTATTAGTTGGGGCTCACGCTAACGCCAATTCAAATAGATAGTGAATGATAAAATCATCATTGGCTTCTGCTCGGGTCGAGTGGTTTAAAATCACGAGCTTTCCGGCCGAGTGCTCCTCCACCGCTGTCAAGTGGTGGCTACCATATGGCTGTTGCTGCTGTCGTCCTTAAATAGCTGCACTCCCTTCTGTGACGTCACTGGTGCTCACTACATTGCCAAATATGGTAATGTCTCGGTTGCGCACGTGTCGTGCACGCTTCAGACTTCTGATGGGAGGTCCCAAGCTGATCTTAACCGCAGGCAGCCCTCCTTATTGAGAGTGATGTCACAAATTTTTATTTCGATCTCTTCTTTTACAGCGCCTTCCCAGAACCCATTAGTACAGTGCTGTATCAAAAAAAAATAGACCTGGAAAGTCGACGTCGATTTTGTTCCTATGACGGCATATGCCACCTGGGGGATATTAAATGTACTTAAAATGGTTTTAAAATCGTCCGCCAAGGGATATCGCTGTGGAATAACTACCACAATACCGTTGGTGTCTACCATTTAATAAGGAATGCTTACAGCCAGAAGGGTCATTATGATGCAAACGTGTGAAGCAAGCAGGCAACCACACGACTGAGACGCACTAGTGCTTCTTACAGGCTACTGGGCGAGTTTGGAAGGGTTCAGATTGTGGCCTTCCGACTGGCGGGATAGTCCTTTTGGGGGATTACCAGACAAGTTGGACGTGCTGCGTCATTTGTGCAATGATGATGGTATCAGTGGCCATGTGAACATTCTCACACTCGTAGACGAGCTTCTGGACGTCCACGCTCACCAGAATCGTCATATTACAAGAGCAGCAGTGTCAGATCGTACAGCTACCACAGCACAGATATGAGGGCTTGCCGGCCGCTGTGGCAGAGCGGTTCTAAGCACTTCAGTCCGGAACCACGCTGCTGCTACAAAAGCAGGTTCGAATCCTGCCTCGGGTATGGATGTTTGTGATGTCGTTAGGTTAGTTAGGTTTAAGTAGTTCTACGTCTAGGTGACTGATGACCTCAGATGCTAAGTCCCATAGTGCTCAAAGCTATTTGAACCATTTTTTTAAAGTCCAGACGTGTCAAAGCGAGCCGTTGCCAACCTGTTACCGGTTATTAAGAGTGGGTCTACGGTCACGCACACCTCTAGTCTGTCTACCACCAACACCGACTCAAAGGAAGGCCTCGGCGCTTGTTGGTGACGTCACGTCAGCTAGGCACGGCGAACGCCAGGTCTGTTGCAGGCAGAAACGCCTGTGCGTGCTTATCACTATAAATCTCTTATTTTTGGACAAAATGTTTGGTATTGTTTTGGATTCTGCAGTTTTATTTAGATGAAAGATTTTCTTACTATCGTAAAGCTACAAATGAAGATCATATTTCTGTATTACTGAATCCTGTCGAAACAAACGTAGATCAATATGAGAAGATGCTTTGCCCCATTGCAAGCTTCGGAAATTTTACATTCAAGTAACTATATTTACTTGATCCATTTTGCTATCGAAACTGACCCCAACCCTCTTACAATTAACTCGTTTCTTTTATTTACTTATTTTCGTTTGACATCGTCACTGGAAATGTGAACTAATTTACATGTGTAAATGTCCAACTGTTGTCAGTCATTAGATTACAGTTGTTTTCAACGAAAGGAATTCTAAACCGGAAACAAAATAGCTTCATACATCGAAAATACTGCTGAACTTAACTTTTTTAAACATGCACATTAGAAAAGATAAATATTCCCCTCTTGCAACTGAAAGGAGAAACTTTATAAGATAAAAAAAATTTTATTTGATAAAACAAGTATCTCTCTTTTGCCTCTTCTTCTGAGCCCCACCCCCTCCCCCAACGTTTACAATCGCAAGTCAACTAAGATTCCTAAAGAAGAGCGCCAATATGTTCACAGTTTGTTGTAAAAGCAACCCAGTACAAACGCAACTTCCTTATATCTACAAATAACGTAAAGAAGCACGAATTCTGTTGCTGCTGGACCATGAAGTTGTTTTTGTATGTCAGTCCTTAAAACAGGTGGAAATTTTAGTTCAGGAGTACACTATTTGTTAAGAAGTGTAATGAATTGCACAATTAATTGATTGCAGAAATCTCTCAGAACAATGTGTGTTGGTCAACTACAGCCAATAGTTTCACATTTTCCTGTGTCAGAGAGGGAGACACCACCATTATGAGTATGCCTGCAACAGACCTGGCGTTCGCCGTGCCTAGCTGAGGTGACGTCAGGAACAAGCGCCGAGGCCTTCCCTCGAGTCGGTGTTGCTACCACTCACCCCACAGTATCGACGTGGCGTCAGAGGATCATTTGGAAGGTGGAATGCCGGGCCGGGATACTCAGCAGATTCTGCCTGCATCCACGTGGCGGTCATTTGCGCGTGCGAGATAGACATGGTGAGGGGTGATGTCACCGCCAGACACCACACTTGCTAGGTGGTAGCCTTTAAATCGGCCGCGGTCCGTTGGTATACGTCGGACCCGAGTTTCGCCACTATCAGTGATTGCAGACCGAGCGCCGCCACACGGCAGGTCTAGTCTAGAGAGACTCCCTAACACTCGCCCCAGTTGTACAGCCGACTTTGCAAGCGATGGTTCACTGCCTACATACGCTCTCATTTGCAGAGACGACAGTTTAGCATAGCCTTCAGCTACGTCATTTGCTACGACCTAGCAAAGCACCATATTCAGTTACTATCTTCAAGAATGCATTCTGAACAGATAATATTGTGAATCATGTACCGTCAAGAGTGACGTTCATCATTAATGGATTAAAGTTATCAAAGTAATTACGTCCGCTTTCTGAACTCTCATTCCTTCTAATGTTCCAGACCTCACGTCAGTATAGTTCTTCCCTCCTCACGACAGCGTGCGTGAGCTAAAACGCGTGCGTTTCGGCCTCCACTCGTAACACGGTGTTGGCTCTTCTGCCAACACAAAAGTGAGCGCCGTCGCGTAGAGTGCATTTGTCCAATACACACTGGCCACACTGCAGACCTTATGGTCCGGTGTGCGATAAGCTACAACTCCCGTTCATCTTTGACGTTTCTGCAGAGGACGCTTACGAGTACTCAGTACGTGCAGAACGTTTTGCCGTTCTTGCAACGGGAAGGTGATGTGTTCTTCCAACAGAATAATACTCACCCACTCACTGAAATTGAACATTGTTTGTGAGACGTGCAGCATCTATCCTGGCCAGCATGACCTCCGGACGTGTCTCCAATTGACAAGAGTTGGATATAATGGGAAGAGTAATGACTCTTGCCACTCGTCAACCAACAGCTCTCACGATTTGAATAGGTCGAGCATGCTTGGCGCGACATATCCGAGGACACTACGCGCCATCTGCACGATCGACTGAATGCCAGAGCCAGCGCCTGCACTGTCGCCAGTCGCGGCTACATCACGTACTAGTATGGGTGTTTCAGCATGTGTCGATACCTGGTACCTCAGAACTGCTTATGATATTGATCTGTAAGTGTAATCACGCATTCCAAGTGCACTGTTGCGACAGTAATCTTGAGCGACTTGCAAACCTCTAAGAGGTTTTTTTTTCCCCTGGCAGTGTATAACACCGAATATCCAGCCGAATGCTCTACTACTGCCGATTTTTGAGGATAAGTTGAAAGCTTATTTGTCCGTCGCTGACATAGAAGACCGCAAACCTTCTTTCTTTCCCGTCTGGGCAAGCTGTGTAGGGACTAGAGTACATGTAAAGCTTACTGGGACATGGTAAATGCTAGCTACAATTAAGTCCACAATTCGATTGTAATAGTGGCATTTTAATTTGATATCCCCCACAACTGACAAAATTTACATAAAAATGTGAATTTTCTTGTCCACCCACACAATCCTGAGAATGGCACATTAACAATTTGCAATTACGCGCCCCTATTAGCGGCAGCTACGTTGATAAATACTTCGCACCTCGCAAGGGTAACTACCGGATCAAGAATATTAGTTAAGTTGTTGGAAGTGGTTAAGAATTCGTGAAAATCTCGCTTCTGAGCACACAAAGAGCTCTAACCGCAGAATTCTGCACGGAACACGCGTTGGTGCAGTGCTGCGATACAGACCGTATATCTCCCTTCGAAGACGATGGTCGGGACCGCCCGATGGCTGAAGACGAAGTCCCTCCACAATTCTCTCGTCTCCCACGCGTACGAAAACGCGGCGGAATAATACTCAGTTTCGGCCAATGTCGAACGCTTTGTCATCGCCGAAATCCCTCCAACGGTGTTTCTGAGGTCTACCCAATGACAGAGTAGGTCATAACGCCCCTAGGCAAACGAAATTCCCGTCTTCGCCACGTGCTGCCCAGCACAGGTGGCTCCTGATACCGGGCTATCCCCAAAAGCGCCGTATTGTCCCGCGTTTCCGGTGACCGCTACCTGCCGCCCACGGCGGCCCGGCGAGCTACGGCCATCTGTAGACTTTATATTCCGCAATTCTCAACTTCCGACACTATTCACCAAGTTAGTGGCTCAATCATGCAGACATGTAGGGAATACTGCTCGAAGGTGCCTCGTATTTATCATAATTCTATATAGTCATGATCTGATGCCCTTGCCAGTCCGTTTATTATTGATACCGATGTTGGTAAGCTAACGTCATGTCCTGGCACCTTACAAAGTAAGCGAAAATACGTCTCGTATTACATACGGTGCTGCTCATCAGTACACACGGCAGTACACCCACCCACCTGTTATTTGGTATAGTTGTCGAATTTTTGCTCAAGTCTACAAGACCGAAGCAATTTCATGCCTCATTATGAGCCGGCTAATCTTACCAGTTGCCAAAAGACATTCCTGGAGGCTGGAGATAATTTCGTCAATATACGTCGCCACGAAAGCATACTTACGTATCCTTAACATCGGTTTGTTGCAGGATTCTCGAACATATTCTCAGTTCGAATATAATGAATTTCCTTGAGACAGAGAAGTTGCTGTCCATGCATCAGCACGGCTTTAGAAAGCATCGCTCCTGCGAAACGCATCTCGCCCTTTCTCCACATGATATCTTGCGAACCACGGATGAAGGGTATCAGACGGATGCCATATTCCTGGACTTCCGGAAAGCGTTTGACTCGGTGCCCCACTGCAGACTCCTAACAAAGGTACGAGCATATGGGATTGGGTCCCAAATATGTGAGTCCGCTGCTCGTGATCGTGCGGTAGCGTTCTCGCTTCCCACGCCCGGGTTCCCGGGTTCGATTCCCGGCGGGGTAAGGGATTTTCTCTGCCTCGTGATGACTGGGTGTTGTGTGATGTCCTTAGGTTAGTTAGGTTTAAGTAGTTCTAAGTTCTAGGGGACTGATGACCATAGATGTTAAGTCCCATAGTGCTCAGAGCCATTTGAACCATTTTGAACCCAAATATGTCAGTGCCTCGAAGTCTTCTTAAGCAATAGAAACCAGCACATGATGACTAACTGAAAACCTCAGCTGCCGACAGGTGTTGTTGATATACCTCGATGTGGACAGCTGAAAATGTATGCCCCGACCGGGACTCGAACCCAGGATCTCCTGCTTACATGGCAGACGCTCTATCCATCTGAGCCACCGAGGACACAGATGAATAGCGCGAATGCAGGGACTTATCCCCTGCACGCTTCCCTTGGGACTCACATTCCCAACTGTCCGGAATTCTACATATGTATTGTACCTTATAGACATTTGCCCACCCACTCATTACTCGCGCACGCTTTAGCGATTCTCGTAAGAGTTTGGGCAACCTGTGCGCATTCGCACAGACGAAGGTCAATGGCTGGGTAGCCTTTAACTATATATACGAAGACAGTAACTTGTTCTCGAAAGAACAGTTACTGTTGATGACCGTGCAGCTTTTCCCTGGAGTAAACACATCGAGGTATATCAACAACATCTGTCGGCAGCTGAGGTTTTCAGTTAGTCATCATTTACTCCAGGGAAAAGCTGCACGGTCATCAACAGTAACTGTTCTTTCGAGAACAAGTTACTGTCTTCATATATATAGTTAAAGGCTACCCAGCCAAGTTACTGTCTTCGTATATATAGAAACCAGTACGTTGTCCTCCATGGTGAGTGTTCATCGAAGGTGAGGGTGTCATCTGGAGTGCCCCAGGGAAGTATGGTAGGTCCGCTGTTGTTTTCTACCTACATAAATGATCTTTTGGTTAGGGTGGGCAGCAATGTGCGTCTGTTTGCTAATGATGCTGTAGTGTACGGGAAGGTGTCGTCGTTGAGTGGCTGTAGGAGGATACAAGATGACTTGGACAGGATTTGCGATTCGCGTAAATTATTGCAGATAACTCTAAATATAGATAAATGTAAATTAATGCAGATGAATACGAAAAAATATCCCGTAGTTTTTGAATACTCCATTAGTAGTGTAGCGCTTGACACAGTCACGTGGATTAAATATTAGGGCGTAACATTGCAGAGCGATATGAAGTGGGACAAGCATGTAATGGCAGTTGTGGGGAAGGCGGATAGTCGTCTTCGGTTCATTGGTAGAATTTTCGGAAGATGTGGTTCATCTGTAAAGGTGACCCCTTATAAAACACTAACACGATCTATTCTTGAGTACTGTTCGAGCGTTTGGGAACCCTATCAGGTCGGATTGAGGGAGGACATAGAAGCAATTCAGAGGGGGGATTCCAAGATTTGTTACTGGTAGGTTTGATAATCAGGCGAGTATTAGGGAAATGCTTCAGGAACTCGGGTGGGAGACTCTAGAGGAAAGGAGGCGTTCTTTTCGTGAATCTCTACTGAGGAAATTTAGGGAACCAGCATTTGAGGCTGACTGCTGTACAACTATACTGCTGCCAACTTATATTTAGCGGAAAGGCGATAAGAGAGATTAGGGCTCGTACAAAGGCGTATAGGCAGTCATTTTTCTCTCGTTCTGTTTGGGAGTGGAAAAGGGAGAGAAGATGCTAGTTGTGGTACGAGGTACCCTCCGCCACGCACCGTATGGTGGATTGCGGAGTGTGTATGTAGATGTAGAAACACAGACAGACATCCCACGGTGTCCACTCGACCGGCAGCGGTCGCGGCAGCGTCAGCAGGAGGGAACAGACGGCAGGCAGCTGGCAGCTGGGCCGTCGGCCGGTCCGCCCCGCGAGTGGTCGGATTACCGGGCAAGTTGCGCGCGGGCGGATGATGCGGTGCGCGGAAACACTTTGCTCTCAGCGCCCACAAAGGCGGCCGGGATTCTTCTTTTGTGCGCGGGCCCGGCCGGTAATGGCTGGCTGCGGGCGCGGGCGCGGGCGCGGGCGAATTATCCACTCAGCCCGCCGGGCCGGGACGGGACGGGACGGCCGGCTTCCACTGTGGCGCTGCCATCGTCCTGCGCACAGCGTGGCGCCAGACGGATGGCGCAGATTAGCCCTGGGACGCGGCCGCTGGGCTACCAGCTCTGTCAGCTCGTACCTACCTCACATCACGTACCGTACGTCGTGTGGGGGCTATCTGTTTCTCATTAGTTGGAAGCTGAGATCCTCGCAATTGACTAAAAGGAACCTACACAATCAGTGATGTACTGTAAGGTGGTGCTTGAGCTGTTAGCATATCACTAAGCTGCTACAGATTCGGTCCCCAGTGCTGTACAGGTAAGGGAAGCTCACTGTCAAGACTGCAAATTTGAAACAAAGATGATCGCACAACGTATAATGTCTTACAACGTGAAATTTACGAGTAATGGCCAAATTAAACGCGGACGTATGGGTAGCTGTTGAATGGTATGAGCAGTCTAATGAGTACAGAGTACGGACTAAAGTAATGAGAAGTAGAAGAAATCAGAGTAGCGGGAAAACACCAGAATTGGTTAACACGAAGGAGACGAAGTTAAGCAATTGTGCTACCTTAGAACCTTAGAAAAAAGGAAGACATAAAAAGAGGGCATTGCTGGTCAAGAGAAATCTACTGGTGTCAAACATAGGCCTTAATTTGAAGAACATATTTCTCAGAATGCACGTTTGGAGCACAGCATTGCATGCTAATGAAACATGCACTGTCGGAAAACAGGAACAGAAGAGACTCGAAACATTTGAGATGTGGTGCCACAGGAGATTGTTGAAAATTCGGTGGACAGACAAGGTAAAGAATAAGGAGGCTCTCAGTGGAATCATCGAAGAAACTAATGTATGGAAAGATCTTATAAAAACAAGAGACGGGATGATAAGAAATGTGTTAAAACATCAGGGCAAAAACTCTAGAGGATGAATACGTCTATCAAACAACTGAAGACGTAGGTTGCAAGTGCTTCTCTGAGATGAAACTGTTTTCGCAGGAGAGGAATTCGTGGCGGGTAGCATCAAATCACTCAGAAGACTGATGACCAACAGCAACTGCCCACCATGAGGCTGAATGCCGCCTTGTGTCATTAATGACACATGATGAGGTAGTGTGCACGCCGATGCATATGTATATCGAGTAGCTGTCCGCCGGGATGACGGCGTATCCTAACGAGGACCATTGACCTGGTGTCACAAGAAATGTAATTCAGCCGATGAGGCAACACTTTTCCACTGATTCACGGCCCAATATCGAAGATCCTGCGCCCACTGCAGTCGTAATTGGGACTCTACGGGAAGCTTTATTGGCCGTCTGGCGAGGAGCCAACTGTTCTACAATGTGTGCTGAACGGTGTGTTCTGAAAGGCTTACGCTGCACCAGCATTTCAGTCTGTCGTCTGCCACACATTGTCACCTATCATGCTTCACACATCACACAGTGCTTCGAACTCCATAATAGAAAAAAACACTGACTTAAGTACCTTTGACAAAGGGTAGATTGTCATAGCCTGGAACCTTAGAAAGAGCATCTAGGCAACTGCGAATATGCTCGGCTGTTCTGGTACGCCCTGAGCATCAACAAGTAACTCAAAGTGTTGAAACAACGAGTTAGGCTGCAAAGGTGCTGGACGTCACCACGACATCACAACACACGGAGTTCGAAGGGTTGATTGCTCTGTGAAGCTAGTCATGTAGTATGAGCTGCAGTTTGAGAAAACAAGTAGTTATTAGTAACAAAATAAGAGAAATAGAGTCTGAGTAATCAGTAAACTAGTTCACAACCCATTGTCTAATTTTTTATTTCTGTATTTGTTATTTTTCTTTATTTTTTTCTATTTTTTATGTGTCTAAGGAAGAAAAGTGTTCCCGGGTTCGATTCCCGGCGGGGTCAGGGATTTTATCTGCCTCGTGATGACTGGGTGTTGTGTGCTGTCCTTAGGTTAGTTAGGTTTAAGTAGTTCTAAGTTCTAGGGGACTGATGACCATAGATGTTAAGTCCCATAGTGCTCAGAGCCATTTGAACCATTTGAAGAAAAGTGAACAAACAAGACTTCGCGCAACAGGGGAACAACCTGATTAAAAACAATATAAAACACATTTGCGAAAAGCGCTCAATGTCATCTGAACATCAGCCGCTTCCAACTCGCGGTCTCCAGATACCGTTGAAAGACACAGGGATCACGGCTGTTCCTCCTTTCAAGAAAGCAGTGAACGTAGCGACCCAGGAGCCTGACAATCGTATTCATTTTCGTCCGAGGAGAAAGAATACGTACGGACGAATAAGAAATTCATCCGATAAAGCGGATTCACGGCCAGGGAAAGAACAGCCAAGTGTCGACGAATCCAGAGCCAAGTATCCCGTCCACAAGAGACCGGCCGGTTAAGTGAGCTATCTGTGTGATGACATCCATCACAATGATCAGCCAGACGAAGGGACGAAAGCCTATGCCAAAAAGGTGGTCGTCAGTCGGTATCAAAAGATGAATGACCCTATTCCACGACGAAGCGATCTCCGTCGGTAATATAGGAAGACTAAGATGAGACCAGACAGTTTCCCAGGATGTTGATGGGGAAGCTATTTCAGGGCAGGAGAGGCGATATGGTTGACCGCAACGGAATAATAAGTCACCGGTTGAAAGGATATCAGCACCTAAGAAACTGATAATTACAAAATATTCGCGTACATGTCGCGGTTTAGGGAGTATTCGTCCAAAATAAAAAAACGGGAGGCCAGACTGACCGGCTGTATGCAAGAAAACAAACGATATGTATTGGAATACGAAGAAAATAAATGAGATTTAATGGAATACGGCTCTTATGTACATGTTAAGACATTTCGTCGCAGAAATAAGATGGAACCCACCCCGCACCCCCTTTAACACAGGGAAGATCTAATGCTCCGAGTTTGTGGCGCCTAGACACCATTTCAAACTGTAGTCGAAACATGTATCATCGCTACAAGAATCGAAAGGATAGCTGTTGGAGTCTGTGGGCCATCATCGCGGGAAGCGGGAATAATTGTGCAGTGTAATACACTTTATTGAAAATATAGATTTCTATGTCCCATAGTTGGTGTACGAGACTAAAAGAAGGGCGTTTGTGTTCAAGAGTGGCTCTCTGAAGACGAGTCGAAACCTCTCACCAATTACATGCCACCATTTTGGTGCGGTTGCGATCTACTATGAACCCCGAACTCTTGTGGCGATCGACAGCCGTCGTCCGAGGAATTATTTCTTGGTTAAAACCCCGCAACGGCAGGGACGTGCATTTGCGATCATTAATGTGGGCACCAGCAATGTGAAGAAAAAAATGTAATCTATTCTTGAGCCCGAAAATGACGTCAGGATTTCGTTCTAAAGCCATGACGCCAGCCGGCCGCGGTGGTCTAGCGGTTCTAGGCGCTCAGTCCGGAACCGCGCGACTGCTACGGTCGCAGGTTCGAATCCTGCCTAGGTCATGGATGTGTGTGATAGGTTAGTTAGGTTTAAGTAGTTCTAAGTTCTAGGGGACTGATGACCACAGCAGTTAAGTCCCATAGTGCTCAGAGCCATTTGAACCATGACGCCATCAGCGTCACCGCTGACCGAGAATGGTTCTCGTAGTATTGGTGAGCCGTATAGTTGCATGGCAGTAACCCCAGCAAGGATTCAAAGAACGAAACAAAGAGTGTCACGGACAAGGGCCTTCCCTGGGATAGACACTAGACGATTGAAATTCGGGGGATAAGGTTACGTTCACAATCACTGAGGCTTGGATACCAGTGAAAAGGATGGATGGGACCTGGCATGTGTCGTGAATGAGACACTAATCGGTTAATTCACTCACTAAAAAAGTAACTGACACGGTCACGGACGATATGAGTAATACGAACCCGATGATGTTTGGTTCGTGGAGCGCTCAACTGCACGGTTATCAGCGCCCGTACAAATCCCAAGTTTTACATAGTCCAGTCGAACCACTGTCACGAATGATGATGATGACATTATGCCAACACAAACACCCTGTTCCATGGCAGAGAAAATCCCCAAACCGTCCGAGAATCGAACCCGGGACCCTGTGATCCAGAGGCAGCAACGCTAGCCACTAGTCCACGAGCTGCGAACTAATGCGAACCCGATAGCCACGTACCTACAATTGAGAGGGAATATTTTCATTAAACACCATTTCTGCAGACCGAACACTACTACAGACGCAAAAGCGGTGCTGAGCAGTCCAGCATTCCCTTCGAAGATGTTCATCACCATGATTGAGCAGACTGAACCTCAGAAAACTGTCCCCTATCTCGGTCGCAAGATTAAAAACCCGAACATTTGTATAGAATTCTTCTGCATTCTCCTAAAGAACCATACTAGCAGAACCGTCACGGCGAGCAAAAGCGACCTGTGTGCCGTGACGTAATAATATCCTGTCAACATGAAGCCGGTCAAGAGACATCCCAGAAAACACATACATTTCCGAATCAAAGTATCTGTAGTAACCTCGATCTTCTCCCCCAACAAGTCATGTATCTGTAAAAAAAATAGCTCTGAGTACTATGGGGCTGAACATCTGAGGTCATCAGTCCCCTAGACTTAGAACAACTTAAGCCTAACTGACCTAACATCACTAACATCACACACATCCATGCTCGAGGCAGGATTCGAACCTGCGACCGTACCAGCCGCATAGTTTCGGACTGTAGCGCCTAGAACCACTCGGTCACAGTATCTCTAAAGAGAAGGGTTGTATCGAACCTGAAGCTGACAGCACCTGTAGGTGGAATAGACGGGGGAAGCATGTTGGATATCACGGCAAGAGACAACGCCAAGTCAGGAAGGGCTGAACAAACATCAGGCACCAGAAGACGAACATCAGCGCGACGCCCACGAAGATCCACACGACACAGAACGGAAGCAAATACGACACGCGGCGCTACCGGTAAGAGACAGAATTAGGACAACATACTACACAAGCTCGCGAAGCGGGAACATTACAGAGCTACCCAAGCACGACTCAAGACCCGTCTTCAGCTGGTTCCTCATCTCCTTCCTTCCAAACCACTTTTTCTAGAGTCTCCGTTCCTAATTTTATACCCTCAACATTGGCTGATTTAATTGCATTACGTTCCACTACTATTGTTTTAGTCTTGATAATCTTCATCTTATGCCCTCTTTTCAAGGCGCTATCTAGTCTACTCAACAGCTGGTACAATTACATTTTTCGTCTCAGACAGAGTTATAATCTCATTTGCAAATCTCAGAATTATTATTTCCTCTCCCTGAATTTTATTTCCTCTCCAAATTGTGCAATGGACAGGGTGTCCATAACTGAAGTCCCAGTTTCAAAACGCTGTATAAAGATTATCGCTGCTCAGAATGACGACAACGGCATATTATTCACTCAGCATGATACGCCTTGGAAGAAATGAAATTAACGATAATTTGGATTTTGCAGGATTTTGAAACTGGAGCTTCAATTATGGGCACCCTGTGCTTAATGAACAGAATCGGCGATTGACCACAACAAGGTCTCACTCCTTTCTTAACTATGGTTTCCCTTTCACGTCCTTTAACTCTTATAAATGCAGTCTGGTTCCTGCACAAGTTGTACATAAATCGGCCGAAGTGGCCGTGCGGTTAAAGGCGCTGCAGTCTGCAACCGCAAGACCGCTACGGTCGCAGGTTCGAATCCTGCCTCGGGCATGGATGTTTGTGATGTCCTTAGGTTAGTTAGGTTTAACTAGTTCTAAGTTCTAGGGGACTAATGACCTCAGCAGTTGAGTCCCATAGTGCTCAGAGCCATTTTGTACATAAACTTCCGCTTTCACAGTGACTGAACACGTAAAGTACTTGTTAATGCAGTAGTTGTCAGTGCAGCGTACTTTCTGTTTACATTCCTGCAACGTTAGGAGCTTGGGAATTTGTTACCTTCCATCTGGACAATGGCCGTGCACACCTCTCATGCTTCACCCAGTTTGCTCCCGACGATGTTCCTCCACTTCAATGGACAAAATGGTCAACAAATATGCCCGTTCACTCACGTGTTGTAGTACTCCCTCTTGATGACACCAATAGACTTCTCAGTAGGATTTCTTAAACAAACAAGCTTGGAAGGCCTCATTGCTTTGGTGACGTCTTTAGCTCCTTTACTCAACAAAGAACCGAACCTCCTGTGGGAAGGATTTATTACATCTACATCTACATCTACATCTATACTCCGCGAGCCACCTTACGGTGTGTGGCGGAGGGTACTTATTGTACCACTATCTGATCCCCCCTTCCCTGTTCCATTCACGAATTGTGCGTGGAAAGAACGACTGCTTGTAAGTCTCCGTATTTGCTCTAATTTCTCGGATCTTTTCGTTGTGATCATTACGCGAGATATATGTGGGCGGTAGTAATATGTTGCCCATCTCTTCCCGGAATGTGCTCTCTCGTAATTTCGATAATAAACCTCTCCGTATTGCGTAACGCCTTTCTTGAAGTGTCCGCCACTGGAGCTTGTTCAGCATCTCCGTAACGCTCTCGCGCTGACTAAATGTCCCCATGACGAATCGCGCTGCTTTTCGCTGGATCATGTCTATCTCTTCTATTAATCCAACCTGGTAAGGGTCCCATACTGATGAGCAATACTCAAGAATCGGACGAACAAGCGTTTTGTAAGCTACTTCTTTCGTCGATGAGTCACATTTTCTTAGAATTCTTCCTATGAATCTCAACCTGGCGCCTGCTTTTCCCACTATTTGTTTTATGTGATCATTCCACTTCAGATCGCTCCGGATAGTAACTCCTAAGTATTTTACGGTCGTTACCGCTTCCAATGATTTACCACCTATGGCATGATCGTACTGGAATGGATTTCTGCCCCTATGTATGCGCATTATATTACATTTATCTACGTTTAGGGAAAGCTGCCAGCTGTCGCACCATGCATTAATCCTCTGCAGGTCCTCCTGGAGTACGTACGAGTCTTCTGATGTTGCTACTTTCTTGTAGACAACCGTGTCATCTGCAAATAGCCTCACGGAGCTACCGATGTTGTCAACTAAGTCATTTATGTATATTGTAAACAATAAAGGTCCTATCACGCTTCCCTGCGGTACTCCCGAAATTACCTCTACATCTGCAGATTTTGAACCGTTAAGAATGACATGTTGTGTTCTTTCTTCTAGGAAATCCTGAATCCAATCACAAACCTGGTCCGATATTCCGTAAGCTCGTATTTTTTTCACTAAACGTAAGTGCGGAACCGTATCAAATGCCTTCCTGAAGTCCAGGAATACGGCATCAATCTGCTCGCCAGTGTCTACGGCACTGTGAATTTCTTACACTCTAATTTTCTCTTCGAATCACTGATCAACATAGTGTTGTCGTGCAGTGCATCGAACAGTGCGATAAGATCCTCACTAACCTCAGAAGTAGTGGCGGCTAGGTGCGCGAATGCCATCATGAGGACCCAGGTTCGATTTTTCAGCACCATTGGGCATTTTTCCGCTGAAGGGAAATCACAGATCGTCTTAGTTTATTGACTAAGCAAAAAGGCAAAGCAGCAGTTCCAGAAACTGACTTTAACTGCCGGGAAACTGTGTTGAATGACATTTTACGCAAAGATGAAGTATCAGTCAGTTTATTTGGTGCATTTCATACTATCAAGGGAAATTTCCCGTCGGACCCCGCTCAGATTGAGTAGTAAGATAGCCCAATGGATTGTCCGTCAAAAACGGAACACAGATCAAGCACGAAAACAGGAAGAAGGTGTACTGAACTGCAGGAAAAAAAAAGGAAACATGGAACGGTCCAAGCCCGAGAAGCATAATATTGAGCAGAGATCAACAGCTGCGGGGTCGTGGTTAAGTAGTCACGGTGTCTGACTATAAAGCGGACGACTTTTTTTTCTTTTTCTAAACATTATGAACTGTCCTCCGGTCACTGACACGTTTGTTCTCTTTCTGTAGTCTTGGCAAGAGGCATACTCTGCATTGATTAGAGAATGTGAATCATGTGGCAAGAATACGTTACCGTCGCGAGTAAACGTGATTAATAGTGAGAGCAGGCAAGATAACACGTAAACGTCTCACAGAAATGAAAACAAGAAATAAATGGGTCTGAAGTATGTTACAACAAAGGAATTAAAGAATCAAAACTTCCAGAATGGAACGCTACTTAAAAAACTTTAAAAACATGTATTTGGACAGAGCACAGAGGAACTGTGTGATTCTGAAACTTTTGATTTCGTTTGTTGCAGGTTATGTGACAAGCTGTTTTCATAATTTTCTTGTGATTGATCAAATTCATAAGAACACCTAAATCGGGCAAGGAGGCATATCTCACTCTCTCACCGGCGGTACAAGTTAGGTGGGTCGATAAGAGATTCCTATCATATGACACACGTACCGTCATTAGTGTCCGGGGGGGGGGGGGGGGGTTGTATGACACACAAAACGTGTTTTCCGGTAGAGGAGTCGGCTCACTTGTCACCTTGGTCGCCTTGTCATCAAACGTTTGCGGTTCCCATTCGAAAGCCACTTGCTTTCGACTGCTGGTAGAGTAGTTGCACAGAACCAACTGTCATAATAGGCCCATTCTGTACATGTCACTGTTGGAAAAAAATTCCACTAAGGAGATATGAGCGCGGATAGTCCAACAAATGGTTCAAATCGCTTTGAGCACTATGGGACTTAACTTCTGAGGTCATTAGTCTACTAGAACTTAGATCTACTTAAACCTAACTAAATTGAGAACAGCACACACCCCCATGCCCGAGGCAGGAGTCGAACCTGCGACCGTAGGGGTCGCACGGTTCCAGACTGTAGCGCCTCGAACCGCTCGACCACACCGGGCGGCGATAGTCCAACACCGTGGCCCCCTTAACCACGACGCTGTTGTTTATCTACGTCGCTATATATTGCACTTCTTGTCCCTGGAATGTTTCTATTTTGCTTTTCAAGAAAGTGGCTACATCAGAGGCACTGTGAACTTTTACATAGCGTAATTAAAAGGATTTCTCACGTGGACAACCGGCCGCCGTGGCGAAGCGGTTCTAGGCGCTTCAGTCTGGAACCGCGCGTCCGCTACGGTCTCAAGTTCGAATCCTGCCTCGGGCATGGATGTGCGAAAATAGACAATGAGGAGGAACAGGAGGAGGAAGCTGAGATGTGACAGTAAATAAGCATAAGGTGTTGGCGATCTAGCCAAGAATCACCAAATGATATACATGGATGGGCATCTAAAGTAGTTAACACATAGGATTAGTAAAAAGTAGATAAGCAACATTACTTGTCTACTAATAACCATTTATGTGTCTGTGTCTGCGTGTGTGTGTGTGTGTGAGTGTGTGTGTGTGTATGTGTGTGTGTGTGTGTGTGTGTGACTGGCGGTCAACGGCTCGAAGAAACCATTCCGAGGTATTCACCGTCACATTCGGTGATGGTACTAACAAATCTCTCATCTATCCTATCTTCTTTTTATATTCTTCTTAAACAACAACAATATTTTATTTATATTTCAACCTTAACGTATTGTTATTTTGAAAAGTATCATTCTTTGTAAATGTTGTGGATAAAACAAAAGGAAAGAAACTGTAAAAAGATGAAAAACCAAAATTGTAAGATGTACGACCTGTTTTAAACATCAGGTAACAGGTCTATAATTTGGCAATAAATAAAATAAATAAATAAATAAATATGTGTGATATCCCTAGGTTAGTTAGTTTTAAGGAATTCTAAGTTATAGGCGACTGATGACCTCAGACGTTAAGTCCCACAGGGCTCAGAGCAATTTGAACCATTTTTTTTCTTACGGGGACCGCTTGTTAGGAACACATTTCTGTTGCACTAACTGTTTACAAATAAGGTAAGTTCACCTATTTTATAGAATTGTATTTTTAATATTGTTTGCTGTGAAATGAGAAACGGATTCAGAGGGAACATATGTATTTGACGTAGTGCAACATCATTTTAAAGAAACAGATATTTCCCTGCAGTATACGAGTGTTGTTTGAATTACTGCAGATGGTGCTCCATCAACGGTGGGACAATACCTTAGGCTAATTTGATATTTAAAAAAAAGCAGTACCAAACATAATTGCCGTACATTGTATTATTAACAGATAAAAATTTGGTAACAAGAGCCCTTGGCGATCGCCTTCACAGCTCTTTACACTATGTAATTGCTGCTGATAATAAGATCAGAAGCAATACACTCCATGACAGATTGTTTCAAAAGCTGTGTGGTGATAAATGACTAAGATTTTCAATCGTGTGCTCCTGCCCACAGAGGTTCGTTGGCCGTCAAAGGGAGCATGACTAAAAAGATCTTATAACTTCTTTGATACATACAGCTGCAACATTTTTTCTTCTGGCAGGCAACGTTTAATTCGGCTGCAGGTTGCTACGGTGCATTGGCTGGTGATTCAGAGCCATCTCATCCGCGCAGCGGATTATGTTGAATTGGGTGAGGCTTCATTTGTTAACCTGCAACAGTGCGTCTTGTTGTGTGGGAGACCCGATTTTGTCGTATTCTACTTTGATGATATCAGAAGTATTTCTGTAGAACATTCCTTTAAGTTTTTGATTGTCCATCCTATTGCATGGACGAGGGACTTCAGCTGATGACTTATACGGGAAAAAGTACCACCACACCTGTATCTGCAGAGTGTCTTTATTCTCTCACACTCGTTTCGGCGGCACGTTACCGTTTCGGGCCCCACCACAGACAAAAGAGTATTATATTTCCGTGGCGCATATATTATGGAGTCCTTGTTACTATTACACTTGGCCTAGCTTTCTTCAGATGTCTCCATGTCTCCACGTCTCCGAAACTACTCGTGCGAGACAATAAAGACATTCTGAAGATACAGCTGTGGTAGTACTTATTCACATATATTCTTCTAAGTGCTAAAATCAATTTTTATTCTGGTTTGTTTCTATTAAGCTACGAGCGAACTAGGCACTGATGTTACACAAACTGATGGTATTGGTGTCTTGGAATTATTAAGTCCAATGTACTGCAAAAGCACAGCTTAACTAGTAATTCCGCTTTCCACGCATTTCATATTTTACTTCCGATCGAGTAGTCGTATTCCTTATGTATTTAAGTGTGTGGCAAGTGTGTAACTTTCCTTCCTGTATTTTGTAGTCAAGTCGCTCATTGACGATAGAGGTATTCGTAATTGTAAGGCACACACACAATATGTGCGGAGCTGAGCTTATATAGTGTGTCGAGTCGGTGCCATTGATACAGAGGAATTACTATTCCTTTTAAAACTTGTCTGTCTATTAATTTGTTACGAACCAATTATTTAAAACTGGGACTGAAGTGTGTTTTTTATTCTTATGTTGATCTTAAAACTACTTTCCTAGTTTCAATTGGTTATTTCAAGCTGTAACCATAATGGTCAAGATATTTACAATAATTTTGTTATTTAATTACAATTGGTGGTTGGTTGTCAGTGTTTTGTTTAATCTGTACTAAAGTAATTTGAATATTTATAACATTTATGTCCTTCTGGGGCTTCTGCGAACTATACGTTTTTAAGGACATTGTATAATTATAACTGCAAGTATACTGCTAAATTTCTGTGCTTTTATTATAAGTAAACGGTACGTAATTTTGGTACCTTATTGCTGATTTTATAAAAAATTTCCACCACTTAAATTCAGAGCATCAGACAGTATATTATAAGATAATATAAAACAAGCTACCCAAATTTAACACCCAACACTGAAAGAACTGCTAATGGACATTCTGCAAGATATAGAAATCTGTGTACATACACACAAATGCCAACAAAAAGCACTAAATCAGAAAATCGACCCGTAACACAAACAGTATGTAGAACACGTTATTAAAACTATCCATCAGGATTACGGATGGATACACAAAAACAATTATACGAGACAACCGCAGATTACATTACAGCTAAATTCACAGCAAAATATACATTCGTACAAACAATACTGACGCCATACAGCAACGCAAGCAGACAGGAATACGCACCAACGAAAATACAGGGTTATTACAAATGATTGAAGCGATTTCACAGCTCTACAATAACTTTATTATTTGAGATATTTTCACAACGCTTTGCACACACATACAAAAACTCAAAACGTTTTTTTAGGCATTCACAAATGTTCGATATGTGCCCCTTTAGTGATTCGGCAGACATCAAGCCGATAATCAAGTTCTTCCCACACTCGGCGCAGCATGTCCCCATCAATGAGTTCGAAAGCATCGTTGATGCGAGCTCGCAGTTCTGCCACGTTTCTTGGTATAGGAGGTTTAAACACTTCACCATTAAGAAAAAATGTTGCTACATCACTGAAAACAAGTTTCGCACTGAACGCATCCTCTTCCATGAGCTGTTGCAACCGCGCCGAAAATTCAAAGCGTTTGACTTTGTCATCGGGTGTCAGGGCTTGTAGCAATTGTAAACGGTAAGGCTTCTGCTTTAGCCTTTTCCGTAAGATTTTCCAAACCGTCGGCTGTGGTACGTTTAGCTCCCTGCTCGCTTTATTCGTCGACTTCCGCGGGCTACGCGTGAAACTTGCCCGCACGCGTTCAACCGTTTCTTCGCTCACTGCAGGCCGACCCGTTGATTTCCCCTTACAGAGGCATCCAGAAGCTTTAAACTGCGCATACCATCGCCGAATGGAGTTAGCAGTTGGTGGATCTTTGTTGAACTGCGTCCTGAAGTGTCGTTGCACTGTTATGACTGACTGATGTGAGTGCATTTCAAGCACGACATACGCTTTCTCGGCTCCTGTCGCCATTTTGTCTCACTGCACTCTCGAGCGCTCTGGCAGCAGAAACCTGAAGTGCGGCTTCAGCCGAACAAAACTTTATGAGTTTTTCTACGTATCTGTAGTGTGTCGTGACCATATGGCAATGAATGGAGCTACAGTGAATTTATGAAATCGCTTCAATCATTTGTAATAGCCCTGTACAGCAGACAAAAAAACTAGATAGAATTGTTGAATTCCATAAAAGAATAAATACGAATACATAAGGCTAAACGCTGCCTATGCCGAAATACGGCTACGAAAATAGATTACAATGTCAGTATGCATAATGAAGTAACAAGTAATATAAGCAATGACTAAGAAAACAGGCCTACCAAAATTTGCAAATATTGCCAAGAGTTGAAAAATACATCTGATTGGGATATAACACAGAAAAACACCAAGTATGATAGTTGCAAACTCCATTACCCACGTAACAGCAATGATAAACAGAACTGCCTGTAACCATACAATATGGATGGACTATATGTCAAATAAGCTGTCACGAAAATACCGATAAACATGTAATCTGACAACTCTATATCGTTGTAAGCAGTTACGTTGATAACCAACAAATACTATTCCAATAATAACAAACGAACGTAACTAACGAGCAAATAGATAGTGACAGAATCACCTATATCGTATGGATGTCAAAACCGTCAGACGTATGTAAAAATGTATAATAATGAAATTCATTTAATAATTACCTATGAAACTAGAAATAATGTCCAAATTACGTACCATTTACTTTCAGATGAAATGACTGTTAAAATAAAATCTGTCAAACATAGCAGTGTATTTGGAATTATGATTAAATAATGTCCTTAACTGGAATATGTCTTTAAATGATTGAGCCAATTTTCCTTCTTGGAGACGTCTGAAAAATATAAACAATTACTCTATTAAAATGTACACTGATGGAGCCCAGTACCTGCCGCTCCCTTGCTCCATGCGGTTGTTACCACGTAACCATATCACTAACTCCTCAAATTTGTCAATGTTTCTGTGCTACTCTCCCATGAATGAACCATAGCTGCGACTACACATACCCCCTTCTTTGTGTCGAACACACTTCACAAATATTGTAAGACGAAACGTACATGTAATTTGTAAGCAGTCTCCTTTATAAGCAGACAGTATTTTCGGAGTACCCGCCAACCCACCAAAATCTGCGAACCGCTTTCTCCACGACTGCACTTACGTGAACATTTCACTATAAATTTCTACAAATCATGGCACCTATGTATTTGTATGATTTTACTGATTATAATAGCCAATCATACTTCAGTAATAAGATACTAAATTTGTTCGCCTTGTAGCAGAATTACGGAACATGTTTTATGTTCAGGAAATATGCTGGCTTTCGAGAACGAAAATCTACTCTATAAAAATCAAGTTGGGTTCTGCAAAGAGAGATTTTGCGATACTTAGCTCACTCTCTTGTTCCAGGAGATCCATATCGCCGTAGACAACGGCGCTCAGATTGATGCCGTGTTGCTTGACTTCAGGAAGGTATTTGACTCAGTAGCACACTGCCGTTTAGTGAAAAAAAACACACCAACTGATCAAGTATCGGACCAGATATGCGACTGGATTCAAGAGTTCCTTGAAAACAGGACTCAACACGTCGATCTTAACGGGACAGAATAGGCACATGTAAAGGTAATTTTCGGAGTACCTCAACACTTGTCTATAAGAAAGTGGCTACGCCAGATACAGTATTGGTTTTTAGACTGACCAGCAGAGGACTGGTAAATAGTGTAGACTCTGGCAGTTGACCCTTATCATAAATACATATAACGCAACGGCCATACGTGAGGAAAAGAAATCCATTATTGCACAAGTACTCTATCGATGGCAAACTGCCTGAAACAGTATCTACCGTAAAACATTCAGGAGTAACTATCCAAATAGATCTTAAGAGTAGAAGGAAGGCAAGTGAGTTTCAAAAATTCGATTTTTAGATTTTAGCATATTTGATATGCCTGGTCTTTCCTGCGTGAGACAGTTTTTGTTTTATATAAATACGACAATTTTTTTCGTGGGAGATGATAGTTTTTCTGACACTCTGTGCAATCTGGTATTTAAATGTGGAGCCTTCCTTTTTGGGCCAAGCAGAGATAATGCACAGCATTCTTTTACTGCTTGTATATTATTTCATGCTTCTATTGTTTCATCGCTTCAATGTTCCCTACCCTGTATCTACTATCGATACTCGTTTTTCCGATCGTGTTTTGTTATTGTCTTCGAGCGTTAAGGTTGTACTTAATAAAGTTTGTTGTGAGTGAAGTACGTGTTGATTTGTATTTCTTTTTCTTTCCTTTTTTTTTGGGGGGGATCCACGTGCGTTCATAAAAATGCCGCGAGTAAAGAAATTCTAGCCTAAATTAAAATTCAGAGGAAATAAATACGTAAAGGTAAATGAGATTAGTGCGTCAAAGCACCCAAGAATGTTAGACATAAAGAAAATCAGCACATCAAGAAAGAAACTGCACTGTCTTCAAGGCATTTGTTCCCAGTCAGGTTGTGGAGATGAACATTCGTTTGGAAATATTATGGCGAACCTTAGCATGCTCTGTGATTTCACTTCCAAAAATACAGTGTGCAGAAGATGTGGTGGTGGCGTATCTATGGGTGAGAATCAGCGTCTTCGTAAAAGGATTGTGTCAAACGCGACATTGAGTTGTACAAAATGTTATGCCGTTGCTACAACAATGACATCAAAAATGGAAAATAATAAGTTATATGAGAACAACATAAGGCTAGTTTATGGTCTCAGATCTATTGGTACACGGATGGAGGCAGGCAAACTCTTATGTGCATTACTTGACATTCCAAACCCTCTTGCAAAATTTATGAGTTGCAATAATGTTATTGGTACTGCTGTTGCTGAAGTTTGTAATTTCTCGATGAAGGAAGCAGCTGAAGAAGCACTCAGGAAAAGTGATGACAGTGAAAGTGGTTATATTTGTGCATGTTTTGATGGCAGCTGGCAGAAACTTGGACACACTTCACTAAATAGTTTCGTGACAGCTACATCATTTGATACTGGCTAGGTAACTGATGTAGAGATTCTAAGCAAGTACTGTAAAACCTGTGGTAGTGGAAATGAGAAAGAGTATGTACGTAACTGTGAGATGAATTACTCTGGCCCAAGTGGTGGAACGAAAGTAGCAGGAGTTCTCAGGATTTTTAGTGGTTCAGTGGAAACAGAGGTGTCAGATACACGCAGTATTTTTTAGGGGACGTTTACAGCAAGGCGTATGACTGGGTCTGTACAGAACAACCCGATGGTCCTAATGTGGCAATTTCCAAATTAGAGTGCATTGGGCTTGTCTAGAAGAGAATGGTGTCCAGGTTGAGAAGAGTATTGAAAGAAAACTCAAAAATAGTATTGGAAGATCGTAAGAAGGTAGGTGGTAAAGGTCGCCTGACAAATGTTGAAATAGATAAAATACATAGAAGAAATGTATGGAATTTAGAAAACACGAAAAAAACTGTATAGGCTGTCTTTTTCCGTAAGCTTTCCACAAACGAACATCCAGTGCACAGTCTTTACCCCAATGATACTGACACTTGGTGCAAGTACAGGGGAACTGACAGATATGAGCACAAACATTCTTTACCTGCATGAGTAATGACTGAAATTAAAGCCATATTTAGAGACCTTCGTAAAGATATCTTGTTGAAGAAATGTCTTCATGGGAAAACCCAAAATATAAATGAGTGTGTGAATTCTGTCATTTGTAACCGGTACCCGAACACTGTATTTGTTCAGCTTACAAGCCTCAAATTTGGTGCTTATGATGCAATTTTATGCTTCAGCGATGGTGTAATTAGAAAACTGGGTGTTTTGAAATTATTGGGCGTAAAATATAGTTGAAAAACTGCAAAATCCTTGGTGCAAATAGATAAATACGGAATCCGCAAAGCACATATTGCTAATTTAAAATGGGCAAAGGAAGCCAGACAGAGAATAAGAGGGACGAAGAGAAAAAAAGAAGATCAGTATGACTTAGATGATGCTATGTATGGTGCAGGAAAATAATAGTGGTAAGTAATTCTCATCAGTAGCTATACTAGAATTGCAATATTAAACTTTAAATTGATTTTTCTCAAAACTATTTTTTTTCTCTTCAGGTACCATCATTTCATAAACTATTGGGGTTAAAAAAATGAAATTTGGTCAATTTGTGCTGCAGATGGTAATAAGTTATTACAACCAAATTGAGAACCACTCCACAATCAGAAACTGTTTTATAATAATTAATGTACAAATAAAGTTCAATTTTACTAGTGAAAAACTAAAATTTTTTTCTTCAAGATAGTACGAGGTATTATGTTCATTTTACTTGTAAATTGAGGCATGTATGTTATATATACGCAGTAAAAATTTCATTGTTTTATCACTTATAGTTCTTTTGAAAAGTGTACCTATTCAAAAGGTAAAATAGCATTGTCAGTGTAGGGATAAAAATTGCCTTTCGTCTCCTCTTGAGTAGAACGACCATCCAAAACAAACAGCAGGAAAGCCAACACCAGACTGAGATTCATAGGAAGAAGTTTTCTATCTCATCCACGAAGCAAGCAGCTTATATTGCTCTTGTTCGAAAGATTCTTGAGAATTGCACCTGTACCTGGAATCCCTACTATGTAGGACAGATAGAAGACATGGAGAAGATCGTTTAGTCAACGCAACGCAGAGGTGCTCAGCGAACTCGCGTCGCAGACGTTGCAAGAGAGGCTTCGTGCACCACAGAGAGGTTATCGAAATTTCAAGTGAGCACATTGCGGAAACGTATTGGTTACTCCCACACACACCTTTTGAAATAATGACGACGAGAATATTCGACAAATAGGAGCTAATACAGAGGCTTACCGACAGTCAATCTTCCCATGCGGCTTTCACGAGTGCAACACGGAAGGGGCAATCAGAAGTACCCTCCGCCACACACTGTTAGGTTACTTGTGGAATATGTTGTAGATGTAGAGGTGTTGTGCGGTCCATAATTTTACATTTCTGTGCATGTAAAGCAAGCCGTCAAACTTTTTACCGTTTTCAAACCTTATCAGAATTTCATTCAGTATTTCTGCAGATTTACTCACAGAGAAATTCGTATTAGACGGCTACATCATCTGCGAAACATTTGAGAGTCCTGATAAGACTGTTTCCAGTTTATTGATAGAAAACGTGAGCAACAACCGTGCACGTTTCCGTGCACCAGGCCTGAAGTTCCTTCTGCTTCAGTCGATACACTGGGCCCCGCCAGCCTCCAGTCCTTGATGCAGTCATGAATTTTCTTTGATACCCCGTACAACCTTACTTTTGTAGACCAGCCCAGATAGCCGAGTGCGTCACTGTGCCGCTTCCAGAAACCGTGTCGAATCCATCCTGGGTAATAAAGACGAGAGCTGATGCGTCGGCTGTCCGGATGTGGTCTTTAAGCGGTTTCTGCCACTCACCTAGGAGAATACACTGACGGTTCCCGCGGCATGGCCCTGATATACGCTACGCAGACAATTAGAGGGAATTGTTCTCACAGCACAACATAAGATTAGTCTTGACGCAGGCAGGTGGGGTAAAAGTAATCCGTCCTGGGGGCGGAACTGCCGTCAGATGGGTCATCCAGCCATCAACTACGACCAACTTTGCCCAAACACATTCGACATTGCAAAAGCTTACTCTGTGACCAAAATGGTACTGAAACAGCGGAAGACAGACTAAAGGCCTAAATACTAAACGTCTTTTTCCAAAGCGGTTTCACAGAGGACTGCACTGTAGCTCAAGAATGGCTCTGAGCACTATGCAACTTAACTTCTGAGGTCATCAGTAGCCTAGAACTTAGAACTAATTAAACCGAACTAACCTAAGGACATCATACACATCCATGCCCAAGGCAAGATTCGAACCTGAGAACGCAGCGGTCGCTCCGCTCCAGACTGTAGCGCCTAGAACCGCATGACCACTCCGGCCGGCCACTGTAGTTCCTTCTCTAGATTGTCGCACAGATGACAAAATGTTAGATGGCGAAATAGATGACAGAGGGATAGAAAAACAACTAAAATTGCTCAAAAGAGGAAAGCCCACTGGACCTGATGGGATACCAGTTCGATTTTATACAGAGTACGCGAAGGAACTTGCCCCCCTTCTTGCAGCGGTGTACCATAAGTCTCTAGAAGAGCGTACCGTTCCAAAAGATTGAAAAAGGGCACAGGTCATCCCCGTTTTCAAGAAGAGACGTCCAACAGATGTGCAGAACTATAGACCTATATCTCTAACGTCGATCAGTTGTAGAATTTTGGAACACCTATTATGTTCGAGTATAATGACTTTTCTGGAGACTAGAAATCTACTCTGTAGGAATCAGGATGGGTTTCGAAAAAGACTATAGTGTGTAACACAGCTCGCGCTGTTCGTCCACGAAACTCAGAGGGCCATAGACACGGGTTCCCAGGTAGATGCCGTGTTTCTTAACTTCCGCAAGGCATTTGATACAGTTCGCCACAGTCGTCTAATGAACAATGTAATAGCATATGGACTGTCAGACCAATCCTTTGATTACATTGAAGACTTCCTAGATAACAGAATGCAGAATGTCATTCTCAACGGAGAGAAGTCTTCCGAAGTAAGAGTGATTTCAGGTGTGCCGCAGGGGAGTGTCGTAGGACCGTTGCTATTCACAATATGTATAAATGACCTTGTGGATAACATCGGAAGTTCACTGAGGCTTTTTGCGGGTGATGCTGTAGTAAATCAAGAGGTTGTAACAATGGAAAATTGTACTGAAATGCAGGGGCATCTGCAAAGAATTGACGCATGGTGCAGGGAATGGCAATTGAATCTCAATGTAGACAAGTGTAAGGTGCTGAGAATACGTAGAAAGAAAGATCGTTTATCATTTAGCTACAATATATCAGGTCAGCAACTGGAAGCAGTTAATCCCATAAATTATCTGGGAGTAGGCATTAGGAGTGATTTAAAATGGAATGACCATATAAAATTAATCTTCGGTAAAGCAGATGCCAGACTGAGTTTCATTGGAAGAATCTTAAGGAAATGCAATCCGGAAACAAAGGAAGTAGGTTACAGTACACTTGTTCACCCACTACTTGAATACTGCTAACCGGTGTGAAATCCGTAAAGAGAGGATTGATAGAAGAGATAGAGAAGATCCAACGGAGAGCAGGCCCCTTAGTTACAGGATAATTTAGTAATCGCGAAAGCGTTACAGAGATGATAGATAAACTCCAGTGGAAGACTCTGAAAGAGAGACGCTCAGTAGCTCGGTACGGGCTTTTGTTGAAGTTTCAAGAACGTACCTTCACCGAGGAGTGAAGCAGAATATTGCTCCCTCCTACGTATATCTCGCGAAGAGACCGTGTGGTTAAAATCTGAGAGATTAGAGCCCACACAGAGGCATACTGCCAATCTTTGTTACCACGAGCAATACGAGACTGGTATAGAAGGGAGAACCGATAGAGGTTGTCAAATTACCCTCCGCCACGCACAGACACACACACACACACACAGACACACACACACACACACACACACACACACACACACACACGCACACAAACTCGCAGGCACACACACACATTATGAACGTATCAAATTGTATCCGCCTTACACCTCAACAATATGGAATCTCGTGTATGTCTTTCTGTTAATTATACCTTTACTTAAACATTAAGACATGACATGAACTTCATACAGACGTAAACAACCACTTGGTTTTGTCCATGACCCAATAGAAAATCACAGTGGATACAGTAACATCGTCTGTATCCAATGAGCGCAATACTTAGCCTTCACTAGATTGCCCATCCAGGTTTATTAACGACGACAAATAGGAAATGGACGTCTACAAAATAAAAAATTATAATTCCGTTCTGTACATCTGATATCCAGGCCTTTCTTCAGCGGGGCGGTACGTATACGTACGAGCGACGTTCGCTTTAGAGAAGATGTTCAAAGCGACCACCTTGCATTTGCAAACACTTCGCCACTGGCTGGATCATACTTCGATGGACCATATGCAACACACCTGCACCCACCATTGCCGAAACGGCATGCACGGGAGATATTACGTCGTGTAAATCCATGGGTGAACCACTATAAGGTTTCTTTTTCCTGTAAGTTCCTCCACAAATAATCTATTGGAATAAGGTCCGGGGAACGTGGAAGCCAGAACACTGGACCTTCACAACCAATCCATTTCCCTGTAAGCGATTTTTTTAAGTAATTAAATGCATCCACACTAAGGAGCGACCGTGCACCAATATGCAAACATAGCTGTCACCGAATACCGAGTGGAACGTTTCCTAAAGCGTCAGGTAAAATACTGCAAAGAAATGTACAATACTGGGGCGCACTCAACATGTCCGCAACAGATAAGGGCCCAAAAGCACTTCTCCCACGTTTTCAGCCCAGAGGTTTATTCCAAAGCGTGCCTGAAAGCCACGTTCAGGGGTGACACATGGTTTGTGTTACGAGCAATAACTGCTGTTGTAAAGTTTCAAAATATCTTCACGAGTGGCTCTAGATTCGTTAGCCCTTATCACGTTTTTCATAAAATGTTCGTTATCTTCCACCTGGTGCAAAGGCCATGCACGAAACTGCATTCCTCGAATGTGGTGTTCTGGTGGCTGGCGTTGAGGTAACGTGTAATGATATGGACGCACTTCTTCATCGTGTAACACGTCAACAACAATTCTTTGAGATATCTGGAAATCCCTTGCAATATCACGGGTATTTGTTCTAGGTAAATGGTGAACGGTTTCAAGAATCGCGTCCTCTATTTGCCGAGTACGTCTAGCCCTCGGATGACCGCTGTCCATTACTGGTGGACGAAGATTACCGGTTTCCCGAACGCGTTGGCCCAATGAGACAAAAAACATTCTTATCGGAATGGCGCTTAAGGGTACCGTGCAGAATATGCCCTCAGAGCAGCAGCAGCTTGGTTATCCGAATGCTCCCAGCACCAAGCGAATTTTGACCTTTTCGTCGTGTGCGTACTCCATCGGGAAGCAGTCCTTCATGAACTTGACAGGGGCAGTTACGGTTGTGCGCTGTGCGATTAGTAGACACAAACATGTAGTTTTATGACCAATGTCATGCGATAAGCTATTGTCATGTGACAAATAGATGTCTACCTTAGAAACGACGATAACTATGGAACGAACGTATAAAAAATAAAAATGAAACCCGACGAGGATGCGAGCCACAGCTCTGTGGTGGATGAGGGTTTGATTCCCCAACTGTTTCGTACTTGAGATACCACTGTTGGCACATAAACGCGGCGTGGTACATGCTTCTCTGTACATTCAGATGCGCTGTACGATGAGATAGTTTTGACACTCCACGTTTGTTTCACAAATGCATCCAATCTCGATAGATAAACTCTTGTGTTGAATCTAGATGAGAAGTGGCATGCCGACCTCCAAGTGCGACATTTTTTTCTTCAACCTGTAAATAAAAATTCAGTCTCCATATCTTTGTGCTTGCAAAACTCCAATAGTCGATTGCCTTGAATTTTTGACACAATACTGCATGTTGATACTCGTGTGTTTACACACCTATTTTTTGAAAATCATTGCTACACCAAGAAGAAATGCAGATGATAAGCGGGTATTCATTGGACAAATATATTATACTATAACTGACATATGATTACATTTTCACAAAATTCGGGATCATAGATGACGAGAAATCAGTTCCCAGAACAACCACCTCTGGCCGTAATAACGACCTTGATACGCCTGGGCATTGAGTCAAACAGAACTTGGATGGCGTGTACAGGTACACCTGCCCACGCAGCTTCAGCTCGATATCACAGTTCATCAAGAGTAGTGACTGGCGAATTGTGACGAGCCAGTTGCTCGGTCACCATTGACCAGACGTTTTCAGTTGGTGAGAGATCTGGAGAATGTGCTGGCTAGGGCAGCAGTCGAACATTTTCTGTATCCAGAAAGGCCCGTACAGGTGCTGCAACATGCGGTCGTGCATTATCCTGCTGAAATGTAGGGTTTCACAGGGATCGAATGAAGGGTAGAGCCACAGGTCGTAACACATCTGAGATGTAACGTCCACTGTTCAAAGTGCCGATAATGCGAACAAGAGGTGACTGAGACGTGCAACCAATGGCACCCCATACCATCACGCCGGGTGATACACCTGTATGGCGACGACGAATACATGCTTCCAATGTGAATTCACAGCGATGTCGCCAAACATGTATGCGACCATCACGATGCTGTAATCAGAACCGGGATTCATCCGAAAAAATGTCGTTTTGTCATTGGTTCACCCAGGTTCGTCGTTGAGTACACCATCGCAGGCGCTCATGTCTTTGATGCAGCGTCAAGGGTAACCGTAGCCATGGTCTCCGAGCTGATAGTCCATGCTGCTGCAAGCGTCGTCGAACTGTTGGTGCAGATGGTTGTTGTCTTGCAAACGTCCCCATCTGTTGACTCAGGGATCGAGAAGTGGCTGCACTGTGGGACTGATCCGATGCGGATAAGATGCGGATAAGATGCCTGTCATCTCGACCGCTAGTGATACGAGGCCGTTAGCATCCAGCACGGCGTTCCGTATTACCCTCCTGAACCCACCGATTCCATATTCCGCTAACAGTCATTGGATCTCGACCAACGCGAGCAGCAATGTCGCGATACGATAAACCGCAATGGCGATAGGCTACAATCCGACCTTTAGCAAAGTGATGGTACGCATTTCTCCTCCTTACACGAGGCATCACAACAACGTTTCATCAGGCAACGCCGGTCAACTGCTGTTTGTGTATGAGAAATCGGTTGGAAACTTTCCTCATGTCAGCAACTTGCAGGTGTCGCCACCGGCGCCAGCCTTGTGTGAATGCTCTGAAAAGTTAATCATTTGCATATCACAGCATCTTCTTCCTGTCGGTTAAATTTCTCAACTGTAGCACGTCATCTTCGTGGTGTAGCAATTTTAATTGCAGTAGTATAACAGGCAGGTTGTATCGGCCAAAACCTGCATCGCAAATATTGCGGAGATGGGAAGTTCTGTTGATGCGCATTTTTCACAGAATGGGTGGGTAGTCAAGGGATCGTATTATTGGCCTATAAACAGGTTGTAATAATAGAAAGTGGATCTTCTTTGTAAACATTTTTTTAAATCGAACAATGCCTGCTGACATCAACAAAGTAAAAGTAGATTAAATTAGAATGTCTGTGTTGTTTGTTGAAGGATTCTAGTGTTTATAGTTAACGAGATATCGTATTCTGAAAAGTTTCCGCACCGACATTTGTTTGTGCCCCTCAGCATGCATAGTCGCTACGTACGACGTTGTTATGTTCGCTTACCGTGTATTTATGTGTTCCTTGAATACATTGCGACTTCTTAGTCAGCTAGGGTGTCGAAGCAATAGGTCGTGGGTGGACGATGGGAGTAGCCAGTGCAGAAAAAGCCCACATGCCTATGGTGTATGGAGGATATACGAAGAATATAGTTCGTTCATGCACGACGTATGCGGGAAGATATCCCAAAAGACGTCAATCATTCCTGCGATTACTTATCAATTTCTTCAACTAGTAGCGTGTAAGTTGTTGTTTAACACCTAGACAACTTAAAAGGAGAAAATAATTGGCGACGGAAGAGGGGGAAATTAATTTCCTTATTGCTGTTGCAATTAATACGCGGACTGGCAAGAGGCAGTGCCACGAGGCAGTGCCATAGGTTCCATACCTATTACATCTATTTCCATAGACAGCTCCATGGAAAAGATTATGAGAATCGTGCTAACTTCTGTACATAGGAATCACAACAAGACACTCCAGATGTATCGTGAATCTACTTTAGTGATAAAGCCGCATTTACCAATAATGACCAGGCAAATCGCCGAAACATGCACTATTGGTCTGCTGACAATCCCCGTTGGTTTCATAAGGTGAAACCTCAGCGTCCATGGAGTGTAAACGTGTGGTGCGTGATAGTGAACCATCAGGTCATTGGCCCGTGTTTCATAGACGGAACACTGAATTCGCACACGTATGGGAGCCTCCTAACAGACCATCTTCCTCGGATGGTAGAAGAAGTTCCTCTGTAAACTAGGACGAACCTGTGGTATCAACATGTGAGGCGTTCCACAGACGGAACACTGAATGCGCACAAGTATAGGAGCCTCCTAACAGACCATCGTAGCCGAGCGGTTTTAGGAACTACAGTCTGGAACCGCGCGACCGCTACGGTCGCATTCGAATCCTGTCTCGGGCATGGATGTGTGTGATGTCCTTCGGTTAGTTAGGTTTAAGTAGTTCTAAGTTCTAGGGGACTGATGACCTTAGAAGTTCAGTCCCATAGTGCTCAGAGCACCATTCGAACCTGTGGTATCAACATATGGCTGTCCAGCCCATAGTGCACGAAGTACTAGAGCATGTCTTCATGAATTGTTTCCAAACCGTTGAATTGGACGCAGAAGACCTGTACCTTGGTTGGTACTTTCCCCGGATTTGACACCTGTAGACTATTTTTCTGTGGGCAAAGCTGAAAGATGCTGTCTGCTGGGACATAGCAACTACACCCAATGATATGCAACGAGATATCGCTGCAGCCTGCTCTGAGGTCACTGCTGAAATATCAGCACGAGCGCAGCATTCATTCCATACGAGACTGTAAGCGTGTACAGACGCCGCTAGTGGTTATTTTGAACACAGCCTTTGCTAGACTTTTGTCTCGTTGCTGGTCAGAATCCACATAACTAATGCATGCACTTGTGTATTAGTGTATGCTCCACAGGTATTGTACAAATGTCGGTGTTAGAGCTTTGCAAGATACGGTAATCCGTAAACGAGTAGCATTGGAATTCAGCAAAAAGCAGCACTAACATTGTAATTTACCGTTCTTTCAGTTTTTAATGTCAATAGGCATTGTTCTATTTAAAAATGTATATGTTTGCACAAAAAATACACTTTCTCCGCAATATTACAATCTGTTCACTTCCTAACAATAAGAGCCCCTAATTACCAATCCACTGTGTGAAAACCACACATCAATAGCACTTTCCATTTCCGCAATATCTGCGGTGCAAGTTTGAGATCATTCACCGTGCATAAATGTGCAATGCATAAATGGATAATATTGTTACAAAAAAATCTCGAAAACGTTCTTGACCGATTTCCTTCATGTTTTAAACGATACTCTCTTAAAGATTCAGATGAATATAGCTATATATATTTTTTTAAACAATACAAGTTTTCTGTTGAGACTACGAGAAAGAAAAGGATCTGCTGTGCATTGAATCTGCAGTTTTGTTTCCTTGGTTGCAGGCAGCTTTTAACTACGATAGCAGGACATTTAAACAGTTAGGGCTATTGTTTCTTCCATTTATATTTTTTCTCATTACTTAAACATAGATCGTATACACATTTTTTTGTTTTCTTCCTCACAAACGATTTTCACAGTAAACAGAAATGTTGTATTTCTAGCTTATCGGCTTATGATATGTGGCTTATCGGCTACTACAAAACCTGAATTTGCATTAACAATAAACAAAAGTCTATGTGGGAGGGAAGAGAAAGCATACGCGGTGGAGTGAGTGGTGGGAGAAGATGGACGTAGAGAGTGGAAAGGAGATGATGGACAGACAGGAACGCAGGAAGGTGGAGGGAGAGGGGAATGAGATCGTGGACAGAGAAAGGAGGAAAGAAGTGAGGGAGGGGGAAGAAGAAGAATCTGGACAAAGGGACGAGAAGGGGGAGATGGACTGAGACAGGGCGAGAAGTAGCTAGGACGTCTATCCAATTCCCACTTATATCAGAAACGTGTGTTTTTCTCTTCTTACTTTTTCGTTTAACCATACTGAGCCACTGTAATGCATGGCGGGGACCTCTAGTTGTGTATAGAATCTAAGAAGGTCGCTATCGTTTTCAGATAGAACACGTGGAGCTATTGAGACAGGTGTAGCAACGAGACTATTCAGCAAGCGCCATGTTTCAGGAAGCCCCCGCTGCTTGTGTTGCCTGAAGTCTCGCGTTACTTTCTGCAGATGGCCTCGGGAGGCCGGAGCTGCCGGAAGTTCGTGACTCCCGACTCTGGACGGCGCTAACGCCGTGTTTACAAACGCTGCTCCGTAATTTCATGCCGGGGCGGACAGACCAGGCTGGCCAACATTAACCTCAACTGCTGGCTCCTCTGCTCCGTGTTTCCAGCTGCGGAGGCTCTCCGCTTACCGTACCTCATCATCAGCAACGACATGGCGTCTTGTCATTGTATCTCCCTGTATCTCCCACAGCATCTCCCGAACGATTTCTCCTGCAGTTAGACGGCCTCCACATATATATGCAGGGTGTACAGTTGAAAGTAACAGGATACTAGACGCGAAACAGTCGCAGTAAACATACGTTCGCAGCCGAACTGTTTCGAAGATAATTGCGGCATTGTGGTTAGCAGACGCCACTGATTCGATTCTGTGTAAACGTCATCCCATCCCCAGAGAAGGTAACAATGCTGTACAAAGTAAAGGTGTCTGTTGATACAGCCGCGCTTCATTTTGATTATGTACAGGGTGCGGCGCTTAAATCCGGATAAATTTCAAATTGAATTTCCCACCATATCGTACTTCAGCCGGAGGTCGCGACTGACGTTCTTAAGAGCCATACGCATCTACACTCGTGCTCATAAATTAAGGATAATTGCAGAATGTGGTGCCACACAACGTGGCACTACACAAAACTGGCGCTATAGCATAGACACATAGGGAACACACACGACACAGATCTGCAAGTCCACGGTGTTGGTGATAAGTTGAGAAAACCGTCTCGAAACACATTTGCTACAAATCGCCACTGTTTCCTGCACATGTACTCCGACATCAATATGGGATATGATCACCATGCACTCGCACACCGGCCGCACAACGGGTAGGCATACTCTGGATCAGGTGGTCGAGCAGCTGCTGGGGTATAGCCTCCCATTCTTGCACCAAGGCCTGTCGGAGCTCCTGGAGTGTCCTAGGGGTTTGAAGACGCGCAGTGATAAGTCGACCAAGAGCATCCAAGACGATCTCGATGGGGTTTAGGTCTGGAGAACACGCAGGCCACTCGATACGCCTGAGATCTTCTGTTTGAAGGTCCTCCACGATGGCAGCTCGGTCGGGCCGTGCGTTATCATCCATCAGGAAGAGGGTGGGACCCACTGCATCCCTGAAAAGGCGGACATACCGGTGCAAAATGACGTCCCGATACACCTGACCAGTCACAGTTTCTCTGCCAATGACATGCAAGGAGTGCACGAGCACCAATAATATCCCACCCCACACCACGACCTCCATACAGGTTCCTCTCTACGATATTAAGCGGTTGGTATCTGGTTCCTGGTTCACGCCAGATGAAAACCCGGCGAGAATCACTATTCAGACTATACCTGGACACGTCTGTGAGCATAACCTGGGACCACTGTTCCAATGACCATGTACTGTGTTCTTAACACCAGGCTTTACGGGTCTCCTGTGACCAGGGATCAGTAGAATGCACCTTGCAGGTCTCTGGGCGAATAAACCATGTCTGCTCAGTCGTGTGTAGACTGTGTGTCTGGAGGCAACTGTTCCAGTGGCTGCTGTAAGGTCCCGAGCAAGGCTACCGGCAGTACTCTGTGGCCGTCTGCGGGCACTGATCGTGATATATCGGTCTTCTTGTGGTGTTGTACAATGAGGACGTCCTGTACTGTCACGCCTGGACACGTTTACTGTCTGCTGGAATAGTTACCATAACCGCGAGATCAAACTTCGTGCCGAGCGGTTCTAGGCGCTACGGTCGCAGGTTCGAATCGTACCTCGGGCATGGATGTGTGTGATGTCCTTAGGTTAGGGAGGTTTAAGTAGTTCTAAGTTCTAGGGGACTGATGATCTCAGAAGTTAAGTCCCATAGTGCTCATAGCCATTTGAATTTTTTTCAAACCGTGGCACACGGAGGGCCCGTGTTGCGACCTGTTGTGTTTGACCAGTCTCCAGTCGCCCTAGTATTCTACCCCTCATAAGGTCATCAATATGTGTTCTTCGAGCCATTTTCAACTCACAGTCACCATTAGCACGTCTGAAAACATCTGCACACTTACTGGCTGCACCGTACTCTGACATGCACCAACACACCTCTGCGTATGTGGACTGCTGCCAGCGCCACCGTGTGACGACCGCAGTTCAAATGCACCGCATGGTCATACCGCGAGGTGATTTAAACCCGCAAAGCACCCAGCAGAGCTTTCTTTCACCATGTATCAGCATTATCCTTCATTTATGAGCATGAGTGTAGTAAATAGTCATAACATAAAAATGGCCAGGACAAGTGCGGAGTAGAACCGAAGACCCTCGTTTATCGAAATTCTTTACGCTGGGTATTCGCCTACTGAAACAGTTCGATTTTTCGGGTACCCGAGATCAACTGTTTATGATATTGTGGCCATGTTTAATGCTTCGGAGAAGTCTGGGGAAGATTCCGCTACCCCGGCGAGGAAACCTCATTCGAGGAAACACTTGTCACGAATTGCGGTAGTCATCGAAAAGGTTCAGGTATTGATTTTGGAGAACCCGGGGCAATCACTGAAGAAATTGGCGTCAGTATTGAATGTAAGCGAGCAACAATGCGTCGGATGGCAGAGGAGGACCTCATACGAGCCATTCAGTCCACAACTGGTACTCGGATAACGTTGACATGTTCTGTTCAAAGGAGTTCTGTCACCCTTCGACTACTATGTTTGGAGCGTAGTCGAAAGAGTTACCAATAAGACGAGGCATCCTTATGTCGCATCTGCTATCGGAGCAGCATTCGCGAATATGGAGAGCGCTGCTTTAAAAAGTGGGTGCAATCGCTTCAAGACAAGACTGTAGGCGGTCATTCAGGCTCAAGAGGGTTACGTCGAGTAATGTTATTCTTCAAAGATACGACTACTTGTATGTAAAAGGATTTTCATTCTCATATGTATTTTGTTTCAATAAATTTACCTTTTTAAAGAAGTTTCATTTGTCCGGATTTAAGCGCCGCACGCTGCGTATTTGCATATCGCTTTCGGAAGAAAATGATCGACCCTTCGTTCGTCGATTTCGTTATCACTCCGTTACACGGGAAATATTTACGTTTTAAAGGCGATCTTTGGCGTGAGTATCTCAGTCAATGAACACCTAGGGCTTGGGGGCACCTCGTGGGCGCGTTGTATTTGAATGAAGGAAAAGATCAGTTGAAACTTGACAGTTGTAACGAGTCAGTTGTGTGGAAGCAGTAGTACTGAAGCACTCAACCTGTTTTTGACGGATGTATGCAGTCCTAAGTAAGCTCGCCCTGCAGTGCAGTGCATTTAGATATGTTGCTCGGTTCTGACAGGTTCTGTACGTGAACTACATGTTATTGTGATTTAGTGCGAGGAGGCATTGCTGCGCTGGAAGAGATAGGAAGATTTTTCTGTTTAGCAAAGGTGACAAGAAGCAGATTTCAGAGTGCTTGATGGCTCAACTCAAAAGTTTTGTCTCAAGTTCAGATAGCGTTGATGATCAGTGGACGAAGTTCAAAACCATCGTACAATATGCATTAGATGAGTATGGGCCCAGAAAGATCGTATGCGATGGAAAAGTGCCACCGTGGTGCAACAACCGAGATAGAAAACTGCTACGGAAGCAAAGGGAACTTCACAGCAAACATAACCATAGCCAAAACCATGCAGACAAACAAAAATTACACGAAGCGAAATGTAGTGTGAGGAGGGCTATGCGAGAGGCGTTCAATGAACTCGAAAGTAAAGTTCTATGTGCTGACTTGACAGAAAACTCTAAGAAATTTTGGTCTTATGTCAAAGCAGTAGGTGGATCAAAACAAAATGTCCAGACACTTTGTGATCAAATTGGTAGTGAAACACAGGATGACAGCCTAAAGGCCCAAATACTAAATGTCTTTTTCCAAAGCTGTTTCACAGAGGGAGACTGCACTGTAGTTCCTTCTGTAGATTGTCACACAGATGACAAAATGGTAGATATCGAAATAGATGACAAAGGGATAGAAAAACAATTAAAATCGCTCAAAAGAGGAAAGGCTGCTGGACTTGATATTACACAGAGTACACGGAGGAACATGCGCCCCTTCTTGCAGCGGTGAGCGTAGCGTTCCAAAAGGTTGGAAAAGAGCACAGGTCATCCCCGTTTTCAAGAAGGGACGTCGGACAGATGTGTAGAACTATAGAGATATATCTCTAACGTCGATCAGTTGTAGAATTTTGGAAAGCGTTTTATATTTGAGTACAATGACTTTTCTGGAGACTATAAACCTACTCTGTAGGAATCAACATGGGTTTCGAAAAAGACGATCGTGTGAAACCCAGCTAGCGCTATTCGTCCACGAGACTCAGAGGGCCATAGACACGGGTTCCCAGGTAGATGCCGAGTCTCCTGACTTCCTCAAGGCGTTTGATACTGTTCCCCACCGTCGTTTAATGAACAAAGTAAGAGCATATGGACTATCAGACCAATTGTGTGATTGGATTGAAGAGTTTCTAGATAACAGAACGCAGCATATCATTCTCAGTGGAGAGAAGCCTTCCGAAGTAAGAGTGATTCCAGGTGTGCCGCAGGGGAGTGTCGTAGGACCGTTGCTATTTACAATATACATAAATGACCTTGTTGATAACATCGGAAGTTCACTGAGGCTTTTTGCGTGTGATGCTGTATTATATAGAGAGGTTATAACAATGAATAATTGTACTGAAATGCAGGAGGATCTGCTACGAATTGATGCATGGTGCAGGGAATGGCAATTGAATCTCAACGTAGACAAGTGTAATGTGCTGCGAATACATAGAAAGAAAGATTCTTTATCATTTAGCTACAATATAGCAGGTCAGTTCTAAGCAAAGTCTGGAAAGCAGAAAATGAAGGAGTATATAGAGGGTCTTTACGAGGGCGATGTACTTGTGGACAATATTATGGAAAGGGAAGAGGATGTAGATGAAGATGAAATGGGAGATATGATACTGCGTGAAGAGTTTGACAGAGCACTGAAAGGCCTGAATCGAAACAAAGCCCCAGGAGTAGACAACACTCCTCTTAGAACTACTGACAAAACTGAGCAAGATGTATGAGACAGGCGAAATACCCTCAAACTTCAAGAAGAATAATTCCAATCCCAAAGAAAGCAGGTGCTGACAGATGTGAAAATTACCGAACTATCAGTTTAATAAGTCACAGCTGCAAAATACTAACGCGAATTCTTTACAAACGAATGGAAAAACTGGTAGAAGCCGACCTGGTGGAAGACCAGTTCGGATTCCGTAGAAATATTGGAACACTTGAGGCAATACTGACCCTGCGACTTATCTTAGAAAATACATTAAGGAAAGGTAAACCTACGTTTCTAGCATTTGTAGACTTAGAGAAAGCTTTTGACAATGTTGACTGGAATACTCTCTTTCAAGTTCTGAAGGTGTCAGGGGTAAAATACAGGGAGCGAAAGGCTATTTACAATTTGTACAGTAACCAGATGGCAGTTATAAGAGTCGAGGGGCATGAAGGAGAAGCAGTGGTTGGAAAGGGAGTAAGACAGGGTTGTAGGCTCTCCCAGATGTTATTCAATCTGTATATTGAGCAACCAGTAGGAGTTAAAATCCGTGGAGAATAAATAAAAACTTTGAGGTTCGCCGATGACATTGTAATTTTGTCAGAGACAGCAAAGGACTTGTAAGAGCAGTTAAACAGAATGCATAATGTCTTGAAAGTAGGATATAAGATGAACATCAACAAATGCTAAAGGAAGACAATGGAATCGAATTAAATCGGATGATGCTGAGGGAATTAGATTAGGAAACGAGGCGCTTAAGTAGTAAAGGAGTTTTGCTATTTGGGGAGCAAAATGAATGATGATAGTCGAAGTAGAGAGGATATAAAATACAGACTGTCAATGGCAGGAAAGCGTTTCTGAAGGAGAGAAATTTGTTAACATCGATTATAGATTTGAGTGTCAGGAAGTCTTTTCTGAAAGTATTTGTATGGAGTTTAGCCATGTATGGAAGTGAAACATGGACGATAAATAGTTTAGACAAGAAGAGAACAGCTTTTGAAATGTGGTGCTGCAGAAGAATGCTGAAGATTAGATGGGTAGATCACATAACTAATGAAGCGGTATTGAATAGGATTGGGAAGAAGAGACGTTTGTGGCACAACTTGGCCAGAAGAAGAGATCGGTTGGTAGGACATGTCCTGAGGCATCAAGGGATCACCAATTTAGTATTGGAGGGCAACGTGGAGGGTAAAAATCGTAGAGGGAGACCAAGGGATGAATACACCAAGCAGATTGAGAAGGATGTAGGTTGCAGTAGGTACTGGGAGATGAAGAAGCTTGCACACAGGATAGATTAGTATGGAGAGCTGCATCAAACCAGTCTCAGGACTGAAGACCACAGCAACAACAACATAGCAGGTCAACAACTGGAAGCAGTTAATTCCATAAATTATCTGGGAGTAGGCATTAGGATTGATTTAAAATGGAATGACCATACAAAATTAATTGTCGGTAAAACAGATGCCAGACTGAGATTCATTGGAAGAATCCTAAGGAAATGCAATCCGAAAACAAAGGAAGTAGGTTACATTACACTTATTCGCCCACTGCTTGAATACTTCTCACCGTTGTGGGATCCGTACCAGATTGGGTTGATAGAAGAGATAGAGAAGATCCAACGGAGAGCAGTTACAGGATCATTTAGTAATCACGAAAGCGTTACGGAGATGATAGATAAACTCCAGTGGAAGTCTCTGCAAGAGAGACGCTCAGTAACTCGGTACGGGCTTTTGTTGAAGTTTCGAGAACATATCTTCACCGAGGAGTCAAGTAGTATATTGCTTCCTCCTACGTATATCTCGCGAAGAGACCATAAGGATAAAATCAGAGAGATTAGCGCCCACACAGAGGCATAACGACAATTTTTCTTTCCACGAACAATACGAGACTGGGATAGAAGGGAGAACCTGTAGAGGTACTCAAAGTAACCTCAGCCACACGCCGTCAGATGGCTTGCGGAGTGTGGGTGTAGATGTAGATGTAGAGTTGATTAGAATTTGTTTGTGTCGTACAAGCTGTCGCCTATAATTCTGTTGTTATTCAGTTGAAGAGAAGGAGGGAATGGTACTGACTTTTGTGTTGCGCGTTGCTGCAATATTATTTTTCGGAGAACAGGCTATGTTCTTTGAAACGATTTTCACTTACACATATTGCTCCTCTCTATCTACTCTGCTCAACGTCCGCAGTAGTGGTTACCGCTTTCCTTGTCTTACAGCCTGGCGTGTCTGTGCTGGCAGTGTGACTGTTGAACGACGTAGCAGAGCTCAGTTTTCAGGGTTGGTTACGTTCACGTCCAGTACTGAATCCATGATCGGGAGTTAGTAAATCATTTTTTTCATTTACCAAGCTGGTGGAAAACGTTTTTGTGTTTTTCTTAACACTACCGTTTAAGCAATCGAGCCAAATGTAGCTGCACTAAGTGCAGTAGGTGTTAATTTATGTAAGGGCTACAGTGGTAATTATTCTAATAAACCAGAAGTTTATTTGAATGTCGCAATACCTTCACCATCGTCTTACTAATGCTCCCATCTCATACTTCTTCTAAAGCAACAATCTACAAGTGTTCTGTGAGTAATGTTATTGCGGATTATTAACCTGTGCTGCGACTTCTATCAAAAGTCACACTTGCATGTTAGGGTCAATTTTATAAAATTAGGGTAACTCACACAGCTGAACGACGAAGCTGTGCCCGCCGGGTTCTTGTCTTCTTCTTTTCAGGTGGTGTGGCAGTGTCGGTCTGTGAATGAGTAATTACATCTGTCATTTAATTTTTTTTATTCTCATATCTAACGATAGGAACTGGCCCTTAGTAGTCTACAGAGGTTGCTTATTAATCGAGCTGCACTAGAATATTTCTAACAATCTGAAAGATTGTACAGTTTCGCAATACAAATATTGGAGTCAATCTATCTGTGCTTGGATTTAGTCAGATACTAAACTTCTATGTAGATATCTTATTTTAAAAGACGCCAGACTAAAGTTTTTATTGTCTCTTGGGCGGAAGTGTGGGTGTTTTAAATAAACGACTGTTTGACAACACTGTATTCGTAGCAAAGGCGGTGTTCAAAGTGTCGTCCATATACCTGTATGCTCGCCTGTACTTGCCGCCGCAGTAAGTTTCGAATTCTTCGAAACACACCTGGGTCATTCCGAAAATGTTGAGAAGCACAGACGAATCTTTGCTCCAATTCTTTAACCGAGTTAACCAAAGTACGCTATAAAACGCTTCACATAGACAAAAAAAGAGAATTTGATTTTTAATTTTTGTCTAAAAAATTTAATTTGTTGCTTTCTTAATTTAAACAACCTTTTTTAACAATCTGTTATAAAATAGCCACAATTAAAAATTTATGTTTGTGATGAAAACTGGAATTTTGCGTGCAATATATAATTAGAAACAAGAAAATGTGCATCTCTAATTAAAAATGATGATTAGATATGTGTTAATCGGCATATATTTGATGGATTTTAAATTTAAAATGTAGATATTTCATGTTGAATAAAAAAATCGAAGCGATCGTCTTTAACCCCTCATCATTTGTTCTGGACGTACGTCACATGACACACCTTCAACTTCATCACTAAGTCCTTCATGCATTTTTTTTTTAATACAGACAGCAGCCAGCCCTGTGACCAAACACGCTGGGCTAGCATGTTGGCTTGAACCGCTGCACCACGGATTGGATTGGATTACCAGTCTTCAACGCTATCGGCTATGCATGCCGTAATAAGAAATTTCAAACTTCGGTAAGTACAGTTCCTCGGAAAAGTTCAAAGCTGATTTTTTAAAATGTAAATTTGTGCAAAACGTTAAAAACGATCTAAACTTCGCCACGTTTCAACCGTCTTCCACGTGCTTGTTTAAGTACTTCATGGCGGACTGCAGTTCAGCTGTTTTCACACTGTGTATGAACAGCGTGGCAACCAGATGACAACAGTACGGTGACTGCGACTATATACGATTTTCGAAATTAAAACTACATAGCTAAACTACGAATAAGAAAAACGTTGTTGGCTGTTAATACATTAGAATATCTTAAAATGTCAATTACCTTAACACTGAAACAAGATATCTAATACATAAGTAGGACCTAATTCCAAGAGCGTAACAACACCAGCTTGCGTGTGCTCCAGCTGTTGAACAATCATCGCGTTCCTGTTTGTTTGCATCAGGCTCATTCTCGTATTGTACACAGTATAGGAGGGTTCATTGTGATGGTACATGGACGAGCGTGAGGGTTTCAAAGACCGTCTGTACGAAATCATGCTACGCAGAAAAAAAAATGGCTCTGAGCACTATGGGACTCAACTGCTGAGGTCATTAGTCCCCTAGAACTTAGAACTAGTTAAACCTAACTAACCTAAGGACATCACAAACAGCCATGCCCGAGGCAGGATTCGAACCTGCGACCGTAGCGGTCTTGCGGTTCCAGGCTGCAGCGCCTTTAACCGCACGGCCACTTCGGCCGGCCATGCTACGCAGATACAGAGCTTGTGCAGCGAACAACGGGGTAGCAAAGTGGATCGGATAATGAGGGAAGCACACAGATCGGAGTTCATTGTCTCCGCTGTGTGTGTTTCGTGAAGCGAGAGATTTGAAACTCGTGCGATCTTAAAACTCGTATTTTACAGTTAACCAATACATTTCAAAACATGGGTCCTTACTAAACTTTATCTCCTTCCCCCCCCCCCCCCCCCCCTGTGAACCCTATAATCCTATAATAGGGTCAGTGTAACATTCTGCACATAGAATGTAAATGGCATTATTCCTATTTTGTTTTGTTTCGCCGAATAACTAATCGTTTACATATCCAAGTATGCCAAGTATGAGAATCTGAGATTTGTCGCTCTTCGCGTTTATCGTATTGTAATGTCACGGACTGCCGATGTATTTCACGTGTCTTGTATCTTATACGTAAGGCGACCATACCAATTTACTTGTCGAATGATACACCACATAATTATTGGATGTACGGTGGCAAATATAAGAGTTAACATTGCTGGGCAGCATTCTTTCGGGGTCTCAGTTCCTGATAATGTGGGAGTGCTGCTTTATAGGTTAGAGGGTCTCGGGGAAACACAACAAGGGCTTCAATCTCAAAGGGTGCAGGTCGAGCACAGGAAGAACTTAGATCCAGGAACCGTCGGTATAACAGTTTTAAACTGACGTACTTGTGTTGGCAAAGTACCAGAGCTCCAAGCGCTAATAGAAAGCACCGATTCTCAAACCGGTAAAGGCACTGGAAGCTGGCTAAGGCTGGAGATAAGTTTAAACAAAATTTTTGCAAAGACCCTAACGGTGTTCAGTAAGGATACGCTAAACACAGTTGGCGGTGGCTTGTTTCTTACTGTTAGAAGTAGTTTATTTTGTTTCTAAATTGAAGTAGATAGTTCCTGTGAGTTAGTCACTCCTGACAACAAAAATAAAACAATAAATGGGTTATTTTACCGAGATTCTAACTCAGATGATACAATTACTGAAAGGTTCAAAGAGAACTGGAGTTTAATTTCAAACACGTACACGACGAGTACAATTACAGTTGGTGGTGACTTTAATTTACCCTCGTTATGTTGGCGAAAAACATGTTTAAATCCGAAATTGAGCTAAGCGCATTCTCTGAAAATTATTTCGAGCCGTTAGTTCATGAGCCCACACGAATATGAAACGGTTGAGAAATAGCACTTGACCTCTTAGCAATAAATAGTCTTGAGCGATTAACGAGCATCCAAACGGATACAGGGATTAGTGAAGGCAGAGTTGTCGCAGCGAGATTGAATATTGTAACCCCCAAATCCTCCAAAAATAAACGAAAAATATACCTATTCAGAAAACCAGATAAATAGTCACTTCATGCCTTCCTGAGATACAATCTCCATTCCTTCCAAATTAACTGTTAACTGTAGACCATATATGCCTTGTAATTGAAGAAATAGAATCGACAGCAGTTGAGAGACTTGTACCAAATATTGGTAAACATTTTTGGAATGCAGTGATCAATAGATTATTATATTTTAACTAAAGTTCAGTCTTGATGACAATACTTATGTCTCAATAACATAGGTGACCGGTTTCGGTTATTTTTACATAACCATCTTCAGACCTATGGCTTCCTTGGAGGATGGTAGGCGGAGCTCTCCTCAGCTGCTACTGAGTTGACTTCGTAGCAGCTTGTCTCGAAACGTGGTAGAAAATCGAAAGAGATTCTGGCCGTATGTAAAGTATGCTAGTGGTAAGACACAACCAATGACTTCTCTGCGTGGCCGTGCGGTTAAAGGCACTGCAGTCTGGAACCGCAAGACCACTACGGTCGCAGGTTCGAATCCCGCCTCGGGCATGGATGTTTGTGATGTCCTTAGGTTAGTTGGGTTTAACTAGTTCTAAGTTCTAGGGGACTAATGACCTCAGCAGTTGAGTCCCATAGTGCTCAGAGCCATTTGAACCATTTTGACTTCTCTCCACGATAGCTTGGTATTACTAACGACGATAGTGCTGCTAAAACAGAGTTACTAAACACAGCCTTCCGAAATTCCTTAAGCAAAGGAGACGAAGTAAATATTCCATAATTCGAATCAGGAACAGCTGCCAACATGCGTTACGTAGAAGTAGAAATCCTTGGAGTAGTGAAGCACATTAAATCACTTAACAAAAGCAAGTCTTCGTGTCCAGACTGTGTATTAATTAGGTTCCTTTCAGAGTATGCTGATGCAATTGCGTCATACTTAACAATCATATACAGCCGCTCGCTCGATGAAAGACCCGTGGTCAAAGACTGGGAAGTTGCACAGGTGACACCAATATTCAAGAAGGGCAGTAGGAGAAATTCACTAAATTATTCGATATTCAGCAGGATTTTGGAACATAGAATGTGTGCGCGAGGGGTAGTCGCGCGGTCTAGGCGTCTTGTCACGGTCCGCGCGGCTGCACCCGTTGAAGGTTCGAGTCCTCCCTCGGGCATGGCTGTGTGTGTGTGTTGTCCTTAGTGTAAGCTAGTTTAAGTTAGATTAAATAGTGCGTAAGCTTAGGGACCGATGACCTCAGCAGTTTGGTCCCATGTAACCTTACCACAAATTTCCAAATTTCCATAAAATGTGTTCGAACATTATGAATTAACTCGAAGAGAACGGGCTATTGATACACAGTCAACACGGATCTAGAAGACATCGTTCTTGTGAAACATAACTAGCTCTTTACTAACAGGAAATGAGTGTTTTGAGAAGAGATTTCAAACCGACTCCTTATTTTCAGTTTTCCAGAGGGCTTTTGACACTGTAGCACACAAGTGACTTGTAGAGAAATTGCGTCCTTATGGAATATTTTCTTAGTTACATGAATCGATTTGTGGTTTCCTGTCAGACAGATCACAGTTCTTAGCAACTGACGGAAAGTCATCAGGTAAAACAGAAGTGATTTCTGTGTTCCCCAAGGTAGTGTTATAGGTTGTAGGTACAAAACTGACTTAATGATTTTTCGATCCATTGGCTCTCACAGAAAACTGGACATCGCATCGTGTAAATTATGCTGCTGCTGCTTCTACAACACACTCAGGATGATTGAAATAAAAACCAGATGCGATGTTTCTTACCGACAGAAATGCGGAAGACATCACAACATGCGGAAAGTGGAGGAGTTTTGCGGCATTGTGGGGCGATTCCAAACAGCCGTCCAAAGGTGACTGATGACCTTTACATTTAAACTCGTCTGTCACAATGGTAGGGTAGCAAATTTCGAGGGTTTCCATTTTGCAGTCATGTACACGTTCACCGTTTCGAGGCTGTCCATTCCCAGAAGGTGTTGCTCCCTTAACAAGACACTGGTGGTAGTCAATCACTACGCGGTAATGGTTCATATGGCTCTGAGCACTATGCGAGTTAACTTCTGAGGTCATCAGTCGCCTAGAACTTAGAACTAATTAAACCTAACTAACCTAAGGACATCACACACACCCATGCCCGAGGCAGGATTCGAACCTGAGACCGTAGCGGTCGCCCGGCTCCAGACTGTAGCGCCTAGAACCGCTCGGCCACTCCGGCCGGCACTACGCGGTAATCGACAGTGTACCAGTGGACAGACTGGGTAGAAAGGACACTGTCCATGTACTGTAACAAGCATCAAGGTTGATGGTGCAAGCAATTTTAGCAATTTTACCAGTATTCTTCCGTAATTTCAACGCCGACCAATGACACAGCAGCATGCTTCCCCATTTCTATACCGTCGCTAAAATACTTGACAAGTAAGTTATATTATATTGCGAATGTACACTCCTGGAAATTGAAATAAGAACACCGTGAATTCATTGTCCCAGGAAGGGGAAACTTTATTGACACATTCCTGGGGTCAGATACATCACATGATCACACTGACAGAACCACAGGCACATAGACACAGGCAACAGAGCATGCACAATGTCGGCACTAGTACAGTGTATATCCACCTTTCGCAGCAATGCAGGCTGCTATTCTCCCATGGAGACGATCGTAGAGATGCTGGATGTAGTCCTGTGGAACGGCTTGCCATGCCATTTCCACCTGGCGCCTCAGTTGGACCAGCGTTCGTGCTGGACGTGCAGACCGCGTGAGACGACGCTTCATCCAGTCCCAAACATGTACAATGGGGGACAGATCCGGAGATCTTGCTGGCCAGGGTAGTTGACTTACACCTTCTAGAGCACGTTGGGTGGCACGGGATACATGCGGACGTGCATTGTCCTGTTGGAACAGCAAGTTCCCTTGCCGGTCTAGGAATGGTAGAACGATGGGTTCGATGACGGTTTGGATGTACCGTGCACTATTCAGTGTCCCCTCGACGATCACCAGTGGTGTACGGCCAGTGTAGGAGATCGCTCCCCACACCATGATGCCGGGTGTTGGCCCTGTGTGCCTCGGTCGTATGCAGTCCTGATTGTGGCGCTCACCTGCACGGCGCCAAACAGGCATACGACCATCATTGGCACCAAGGCAGAAGCGACTCTCATCGCTGAAGACGACACTTCTCCATTCGTCCCTCCATTCACGCCTGTCGCGACACCACTGGAGGCGGGCTGCACGATGTTGGGGCGTGAGCGGAAGACGGCCTAACGGTGTGCGGGACTGTAGCCCAGCTTCATGGAGACGGTTGCGAATGGTCCTCGCCGATACCCCAGGAGCAACAGTGTCCCTAATTTGCTGGGAAGTGGCGGTGCGGTCCCCTACGGCACTGCGTAGGATCCTACGGTCTTGGCGTGCATCCGTGCGTCGCTGCGGTCCGGTCCCAGGTCGACGGGCACGTGCACCTTCCGCCGACCACTGGCGACAACATCGATGTACTGTGGAGACCTCACGCCCCACGTGTTGAGCAATTCGGAAGTACGTCCACCCGGCCTCCCGCATGCCCACTATACGCCCTCGCTCAAAGTCCGTCAACTGCACATACGGTTCACGTCCACGCTGTCGCGGCATGCTACCAGTGTTAAAGACTGCGATGGAGCTCCGTATGCCACGGCAAACTGGCTGACACTGACGGCGGCGGTGCACAAATGCTGCGCAGCTAGCGCCATTCGACGGCCAACACCGCGGTTCCTGGTGTGTCCGCTGTGCCGTGCGTGTGATCATTGCTTGTACAGCCCTCTCGCAGTGTCCGGAGCAAGTATGGTGGGTCTGACACACCGGTGTCAATGTGTTCTTTTTTCCATTTCCAGGAGTGTAGATAGATGACTATGCAGTATGTCCATTCATTGTTAATTCTTGAACATATATATACCAAAGTATACCATACAGCGTTGCCGATCTATATATTCCAAGCACTTTGATTATAGTCCGCAATTTACGATTACGATTGTCCATCATTCCCTATGCGGTTGGGACTCACAGAGAATTCTCGCATTCCTAGGATATTGACTGAAAGATCTGCCTGCATTCTCTTTGACCAACCCTCCATGCAACTATGTCACCGATTTAATTTGCTGGTGACTAGAAGGAGACCGCTACATTCAACGTCTCGTGAAGGAACAGAGCGAGCTGAGTGCGTTACTGCTGTTAAGCGAAGACTGTTCCGCACCAGTCTTTCTCACAGCGCCCATCCATGTGCACAGTATCGCTCCTGATGGGCGCATGTCGAGGAGGTTATCGAGCCTTATCGGTGTGTAATAGATATGAAACTATGTGATGATATAACAGATGGTTATGAAGAATTAATGTGTGTTTTATGCGTGATGGGGCTCCAGGCGGACGGAATTTGAAGCATTTAACGTGAATCAACTGCGCTTTTAATTCAGAAGTATTGCTCTAGTGTCTGGGTTCAGTAACGAGAAGGTATAGGTAAGAGGGAAATGATCGTGGAACATTAACACACGCATTCCTAAGGCTACAAGGCTCGGCACTCGAAACACGCTATAATGCTAGAGTGGCACCGGCGCAATTTTCGACCTATTAATCGTGTGAAATGCAACCCTGTTCATATTTCAATGTAAGAAATATACATCCTCAGCGCATTACACACATTCTCCCTCCATGTTTCTCTACGATAAACTATGGTGACAAACTCTAAAGTGATAAAACTACTAAACTGCACATCGAAGAAAACGTAAATTTTTGGTAAAACGAACAATAAATAGATTTCCAGAGATGTATGACACCTGCTGTTCAAGCCTCATTACGTTTCGGAAATTATGACATGTTAACAGCAGCCCTATAAAATAATTGACGGTTCTACGTGCACATGAAGAAGTAGTGACATCATACGACGAAATAAACATCAGGATTAGTAGCCACAGGAGACGTAACTGTCTTATTGCAGTTTCAGACCACCCCTGGTAACTACCCTCTTGCACATAGAAGTCATGTTCCGACGTTATGCTTTACTGCTCATATGCGCGATAATATTGCCATTTCGTCCCCCATTCGGATCTCCGGGCGGGGACTACTCAAGAGGATGTCGTTATCAGGAGAAAGAAAACTGGCGTTCTACGGATCGGAGCGTGGACTGTCAGATCCATTAATCGGGCAGGTAGGTTTGAAAATTTAAAAAGGGAAATGGATAGGTTAAAGTTAGATATAGTGGGAATTAGTGAAGTTCGGTGGCAGGAGGAGCAAGACTTCTGGTCAGGTGACTACAGCGTTATAAACACAAAGTCAAATAGGGGTAATGCAGGAGTAGGTTTAATAATGAATAGGAAAATAGGAATACGGGTAAGCTACTACAAACAGCATAGTGAACGAATTATTGTGGCCAAGATAGATACGAAGCCCACACCTACTACAGTAGTACAAGTTTATATGCCAAATAGCTCTGCAGATGACAAAGAAATTGAAGAAATGTATGATGAAATAAAAGAAATTATTCAGATAGTGAAGGGAGACGAAAATTTAATAGTCATGGGTGACTGGAATTCGAGTGTAGGAAAAGGGAGAGAAGGAAACGTAGTAGGTGAATATGGATTGGGGCTAAGAAATGAAAGAGGAAGCCGCCTGATAGAATTTTGCACAGAGCACAACTTAATCATAGCTAACTCTTGGTTTAAGAATCATGATAGAAGGTTGTATACATGGACGAACCCTGGAGATACTAAAAGGTACCAGATAGATTATATAATGGTAAGACAGAGATTTAGGAACCAGGTTTTAAATCGTAAGACATTCCCAGGGTCAGATGTGGACTCTGACCACAATCTATTGGTTATGACCCGTAGATTAAAACTGAAGAAACTGCAAAAAGGTGGGAATTTAAGGAGATGGGACCTGGATAAACTGAAAGAACCAGAGGTTGTACAGAGTTTCAGGGAGAGCATAAGGGAACAATTGAAAGGAATGAGGGAAAGAACTACAGTAGAAGAAGAATGGGTAGCTCTGAGGGATGAAGTAGTGAAGGCAGCAGACGATCAAGTAGGTAAAAAGAAGAGGGTTAGTAGAAATCCGTGGGTAACAGAAGAAATATTGAATTTAATTGATGAAAGGAGAAAATATAAAAATGCAGTAAATGAAGCAGGCAAAAAGGAATACAAACGTCTCAAAAATGAGATCGACAGGAAGTGCAAAATGGCTAAGCAGGGATGGCTAGAGGACAAATGTAAGGATGTAGAGGCTTATCTCACTAGGGGTAAGATAGATACTGCCTACAGGAAAATTAAAGAGACCTTTGGAGAGAAGAGAACCACATGTATGAACATCAAGAGCTCAGATGGAAACCCAGTTCTAAGCAAAGAAGGGAAAGCAGAAAGGTGGAAGGAGTATATAGAGGGTCTATGCAAGGGCCATGCACTTGAGGACAATATTATGGAAATGGAAGAGGATGTAGATGGAGATGAAATGGGAGATACGATACTGCGTGAAGAGTTTGACAGAGCACTGAAGGACCTGAGTCGAAACAAGGCCCCCGGAGTAGACAACATTCCATTGGAACTACTGACGGCCTTGAGAGAGCCAGTCCTGACAAAACTCTACCATCTGGCGAGCAAGATGTACGAAACAGGCGAAATACCCTCAGACTTCAAGAAGAATACAATAATTCCAATCCCAAAGAAAGCAGGTGTTGACAGATGTGAAAATTACCGAACAATCAGCTTAATAAGCCACAGCTGCAAAGTACTAACACGAGTTCTTTACAGACGAATGGAAAAACTAGTAGAAGCCGACCTCGGGGAAGATCAGTTTGGATTCCGTAGAAATACTGGAACACCTGAGGCAATACTGACCTTACGACTTATCTTAGAAGAAAGATTAAGGAAAGGCAAACCTACGATTCTAGCATTTGTAGACTTAGATAAAGCTTTTGACAATGTTGACTGGAATACTCTCTTTCAAATTCTGAAGGTGGCAGGGGTAAAATACAGGGAGCGAAAGGCTATTTACAACTTGTACAGAAACCAGATGGCAGTTATAAGAGTTGAGGGACATGAAAGGGAAGCAGTGGTTGGGAAGGGGGTAAGACAGGGTTGTAGCCTCTCCCCGATGTTATTCAATCTCTATATTGAGCAAGCAGTAAAGGAAACAAAAGAAAAATTTGGAGTAGGTATTAAAATCCATGAAGAAGAAATAAAAACTTTGAGGTTCGCCGATGACATTGTAATTCTGTCAGAGACAGCAAAGGACTTGGAAGAGCAGTTGAACGGAATGGATGGTGTCTTGAAGGGAGGATATAAGATGAACATCAACAAAAGCAAAGCGAGGATACTGGAATGTAGTCGAGTTAAGTCGGGTGGTGCTGAGGGTATTACATTAGGAAATGAGACATTTAAAGTAGTAAAAGAGTTTCGCTATTTGGGGAGCAAAATAACTGATGATGGACGAAGTAGAGAAGATATAAAATGTAGACTGGCAATGGCAAGGAAAGCGTTTCTGAAGAAGAGAAATTTGTTAACATCGAGTATAGATTTAAGTGTCAGGAAGTTATTTCTGAAAGTATTTGTATGGAGTGTAGCCATGTATAGAAGTGAAACATGGACGATAAATAGTTTAGACAAGAAGAGAATAGCTTTCGAAATGTGGTGCTACAGAAGAATGCTGAAGATTAGATGGGTAGATCACATAACTAATGAGGAAGTATTGAATAGGATTGGGGAGAAGAGAAGTTTGTGGCACAACTTGACCGGAACAAGGGATCGGTTGGTAGGACATGTTCTGAGGCATCAAGGGATCAGCAATTTAGTATTGGAGGGCAGCGTGGAGGGTAAAATCATAGGGGGAGACCAAGAGATGAATACACTAAGCAGATTCAGAAGTATGTAGGTTGCAGTAGGTACTGGGAGATGAAGAAGCTTGCAGAGGATAGAGTAGTATGGAGAGCTGCATCAAACCAGTCTCAGGACTGAAGACCACAACAACAACATATAGCACCAGTCCACTCTCTTTTTCCAGAACACGATATTTCACTGATTTTTCTCAATACTCATGACATGGTATTTATCTCTAATTTCATTTATTCTCAGTCAGTTTCCGCAATTTTAGTAGGTTTTTGCGAATTTACACATTTCGTGTTATTTCCGTCAACTTTGACGTATTAACACAGATGTTTCTTGTTTATACTAAGTATTCCTCAAATTCTTCCGATTTAATGTCTTTTTCCATATCTGTTTCACAGTTTTCTATATGCATGTGGTCATATTGCTGACATAATCATGTACTGTTTGATATTCTATGAGAATATTTGCCTGTCACATACACTAACCTACTAAAAAATCCTAAGACATTATGTCTCCCTGATGATCCACATCCATGCATTTAGGCTAGGATGGCCATAAAAAATATAGTACCAGTAGCAACGTAACTATATGAAACTGAAGACTCGATTTATCCTCAAGATGCGGCAGGGAACTGAGCACATAATTTAAATCTTCGTTCGTCTAGAGGAAGGTGCCGAAACAGGTTTTCCTTCGATGGACCTGTTTCGTCACACATGAATTGAAGGTCCTCTGATGACTGTGGTATGGAGAGGTTTGCTGTTAACGAAAGTAGGTAGATAGGACACACAGTAGACGCAGCTGTGTGGGAGTCCAACGCAGGTTATACCACACAACTAATACATCCTGAGAGAACACGGGAAAAAAATGATAAAATGCTCGGTAAATGGCCTGCAGAAGCATCTCCCTCTCTCTAGAATGCATCAGTATACCTTTAAATCATACCTCGTTACAACCGCAACTCAACCGATCACTCCGTCCACTTTCTATCATCCATTACCGCAGTTGCAACTGATTTAGAGGTAGATGGTTTCTTTTGCAGGAAAGACTCAAAGGCAGCAGTTAACTTGCATGTATTACTATTACCTCAGTAGAAAATTGTTACAAAAACGGTACAGCAACTACGTGTGAGATGTTTGTTAGCTGGCACAACATGGTTGTGGCTAGTGGAGAATACAAAGAAGCATATTGTAAATATTGTTTGTTAGAGTTTAAAACACCGAAACAGTGCTGCACAGAGTCAAACACGAGATCCATTCTGTAGTTGTATATTGCACTCCCACATCTGGTAATATAGTACTCTTTAGCTAAGGACTTTTTATAAAAATCTGTATGGTGGTTGCCGATAACTTTGCTGACACACCTGGACTTGTGATCCGACATATGTAAATTTCTTACCCTAAATTTGGTAGTCATCTACGTTAAACCTTTATATTCCAGCCATCTTATTGCTGTCGACGAAAAATGACTGTTTTCCTGGTTCCCGGTGCAATGCTGACTAGCTAAATTTGCGAAGCTCATCCTTTTGAATAAGTCATCTAAATTTTCTGAAACTGAAATCATTTGTTTGTCTGTACATGTACGTCATCTATTGATTCCCGTCCCAGTCGGGAAATTTCTTCGTGGTGCGTCGCTCTTTTGTGTTACAGTGTAGTTTGCCTTTGTCAGTCAATTGTCATGCAACGGGTTAACGTTATCCTGTCTTCGTCAAGAGGATGACAAACAGAACGTAGTTCTGCGTCTGTGCTGTTTTGAGGCTCTGACCTCACAGTCGTCGATGATTTTAGTGTTGGCAGCGATTTTTCAGTCGAGTGCGATTACTAGTTTTGGTGTTGATAGTGAAGTGTTGGCAGAAGAGCCAACACCGTGTTGCTAGAGGAGGCCGAAATGCACGCTTTTAAGCTCACGCAGATTGGCGTGAGGTCTGGAACAAGGTAAAGTAATTATCCTATAAAGAAAAGAACGTAGTTCTTGGAATACTTAACTTTAATCCACAACTGGAGAACATCGCTCTTGTTTGTACATGCTTCACAAGATAAATATCAAATGCTATGGCGCCTTGGTAGGTCGTAGCAAATGACGTAGCTGAAGGCTATGCTAACTATTGTCTCGGCAAATGAGAGCGTAGTTGTCAGTGTAGCATCGCTAGCAAAGTCGGCTGTACAACTGGGGCGAGTGCTAGTAAGTCTCTCTAGACCTGCCGTGTGGCGGCGCTCGGTCTGCAATCACTGACAGTGGCGACACGCGGGTCCGGCATATACTAATGGACCGCGGCCGATTTAAAGGCTACCACCTAGCAAGTGTGGTGTCTGGCGGTGACACCACAGATAGTGACTCGCTAGAATGCGCTGGATGCATACGGACTTTAGAATCGTTCGTATGTAACAGTAATCGGTATGAAATAGGTGTTTAATTTTGGCGATGAAAAAAGAGAACAGGATTTTAAAATAGCTCAGTTAGGTAAATTAAAGCATCGAGTGTGAACTGGAAGAAAATTTAAGTTTCAGGTACAAAGTAACAGCAAGTCTTTACTGGTTTTCATGACCAACAAACCAGAACAACACTGACCACGCAGAAAATGGTGGCGCAGGTATTGTCATGAGTGCGGGTGGAAACTGCCACTGCTGCGGCTGAAGTGACTGTCAGTCAGATTTATCGAGAACTGACCATTTTCAGACTGTTGAATTAAAATTCAATAATAAACGAACAATTTAAATCAGAACAGGGAAATGAGCTAGCTTACCGTCACAGCTGTTGACATTGCCATATTTACCTGTGTGGGGCTCTATGCTGCAACTAGTTTACAACACCCCTTAAATAAATTTGCGATTCCTGATGTCATTGAAATATAGCATGGAGTGGGAACGGAAGTTTACGTACTGCTCTCTGCAGGAGCTCACCACATTCACCTACACTAAACAGATGATCTACGACACGTACACATCGCGAAGCAAAGGTGTCAGTTTTCGCTAGCAAGGGAAAGCCTTTGCTGTTTGGCGGATGAAGAGGTAGGCGGGGGTCAACTAGCCAACAATACCACACGTACTTATCTTTTCTCCGAATTTTCAACTTACGAGATATGTGTACAGTAGATGACGAGGCTGAAAAAGTGACATACGGCGTCTATAGGTAGCGCACGGCCATTTCACGTGGAGAACGATTTGTCATACGTTGTGTTGTAATCTTGCGAGAATACTTTACTTGACACAGTCTGTGAAAGAAACAGGTGTGATGCTACGAGAAGACGGCTAAATTCCTGGGACCTATTGTCCCTCTCTCTAATAGTGCAACTGGAAGGAACAATATGTGACGAAATCAAAAGCAGTTGGAAATGTTCATGTTGAAGCCCGACGCATTTCAAAGACTTCCGTTCAACGGCACCCTTGCGTCACTTTGCTTCATGGTGGCCACTCAAAAATTATATCATGTTGTAAATGTAAGTATTGCAATACGATTACATGTTACATGAGAAGCCATGGGGACGCTTTCTCTTTGTACATATTTTCCACGAGGAATAGTAAACATTTCAAGAGTCGGTAGCGTAGAATTGGAAGGGCAGATGCATGGAGTGGATAGCATTTTTCAAAATACGTTATAAGATGCGCTACAACAGAAGTAAAACATCAGTTATGGCACGTGGTCGAATTAAATCAGGCGTCGCGAAGGTAATTATATTGTTAAATGAGACACTAAAAGGCAATAGGCGAGTTTAGGTATTTTGCCAGCAAAACAAAACAGATGACTGCTAAAATTAAAGACGGTATAAAACGTAGTCCGGTAATAGAAAGTAAAGTAGTTTTGAAAAAGAGGAATTTGTTAAAATCTAATATAAATTTACGTGTTAGACAGAATAGATGCTTCTGAAAGGTAGTTCCACAGAAGAATGCTGAATATTCGATGGGTACATAAAATGAGGAGGTACTTAATAAAATTACGAAGGAAAGAAATCTGTTACACAACTCGACTAAAAGGAGGAATTGGTTGACATGACACATCCTGAAGCATCAAGGAATAATCAGTTGGGTAATTAACGGCAGAGTTGGGGGTAAAAATTATAGAGGGAGGCCAAGGTATGAACTTAGTGGGCAGGTTGACGAGGACGTCAACTTTCGAATGCACTTTCGAATGTCCCCTAGAACCAGCATGTATTTGGGTATGGAGAAGCTTACACGGCATATATCAGCATGCAGAGCTGCATCAATTCAGGTATCGAACAACAGAGCACTGGAACAGTGACAACGTAGATTAATCCCAATAAAACATGCCATGTATCACGTGATACATTTTTAATGGTTACGGGAAAAGGATCTAAGAATGTCACCTACACAAATACTCAGCCAAAGGTGTTAAGCAAACGGAAAATGATTTAGCTAAAAACTTGGTTTTGATAAATCCCGCTCCCGGCTTGAATGCACTTTCGAATTCTCTTGTCAGTACAGTGGCCTGTTTTTATGATGGCAGCGATATTCATAATCCAAACAATTACTTCGTGTCTTTACTTTCTCTTTGTGGCCTTCGCCTTTCAAACATTGCTGAAGGCAAGTGTCTAAAGTGGTAAGGTATGTTGATCTTGGTTGGCAAGAAGAGTAACCTTTTCTTCCAATGCTTATTTTTGCGATTGCTCAGGGATTTGCGATTAACCAACAACAAAGTTCCGATCACCTACATGCACCTTGAAAAGCGACAAGCGATTCGGTTCCTCTCTCCTCATTCATTTACGATAAATAATTCTACTGGATTGGAGGTGAGTTAGACAGAAACTATGAAAATAAAATTTTAGATGAGATTGCAGTGATTGTATGCACTAAGATCATTTACCCCTTTTTAACATTCTTCAAGCTGGTGCTGGCTCTGTTCGTGGCTTTCCTGGGTGAACTTTAGACCTGAGTAGTGCTGCAGGTATAGGACAAGAGTCACAAGGGGCACAGAGAAAGCGGCCTCCCGTGGGGAGACGGAATATGGCCTTCCTTCCCACAAATGTGATCAGGGGACCTACCCACCTTCGGATTGCCTTGGGAAAGTTGCCTGACCTATTTCGTTGCTTACTGGACGTATCCAACTTGGACAGCAGATGTAAGAGCGTTTGTTCCGGATGATGGGACTCTGCCAGCAGGCGATAGGTATTTGAACATGTTAAGAAAGGGCATTCAACTGATAAACATCTCCCAGCTTTCGGGAAAAACAGCCAAACAGGTCTGTTGTGCTGCAGTTACAGAAGGTATTGCATAGCTGGTGGATAGCCTCAACCACAGTTTTTCAGCTTTTCTCAGGGCTTGTGACGTGATGTGAAGCTAGCTGCTGCTTGAGAGGGCTCAGAATGACGAAACTGATGTGATACTATGACGACGTAACACATAACGCAAAGTTTTAAAAAGGTGGGGAGGAAATCGAGATTTCTCAGTGGGATATTTTGTTAAGAAAACGATGATGCCATTGGTGGGTCAATATAAGTTTTCAGTGGGTTAGTTGCCAAGACTTCGAACAGGTATAAGGGTGCAATCATTTCTTTACTGACTAGAAAGAAAGGATGTAGTCTCTGGATTTGGCACTGAACACTTCAGATACTCCGAAGTCAGCATTCCTAGCTAGAACAGCAGACTCCTTCAGCAGAGAGAGGTTGAATGTTCCAGTCCTCGGCAGAGTGATTGGTTCAAATGGCTCTGAGCACTATGGGACTTAACTTCAGAGGTCACCAGTCCCATAGAACTTAGAACTACTTAAACCTAACTAAACTAAGGACATCACACACATCCATGCGCGAGACGGGATTCGAACCTGTGACCGTAGCGATCGCGCAGTTCCAGACTGTAGCGCCTGGAACAACTCGGCCCCCCCTGACGGCTCCGCAGAGTGATTCTAGCTTTCTACTCAGTGGCAGCCAGCCACGGTGTCACCATCCTGCTCATGTCGCAGTGACGGTAGTCGTGGGCGTAATTTGTAGCTGTGGCATGTTAGGGCCATCACGAACTAGTAGTTCAGGTTAATGATCAGTTTTCCTTTCCCACGTTCATCAGTGGATTCTCATTTTAATGGGTTTCTTTGGCTTCCGTGCTGACAACAATGACTGTAGTTGATGTGTTGGCATGTCAAAATAAATTTCAAGAAATATTGTAATAAACTGAAGAGTCCACTTAAATCATGTGTTTGATTGGCATAGATGGCACCTCCCTTATCACAGTTGGTATTACTTAGTGATAAAACGCAAATTCCCCTCAAGATTCACTGCTAGCGTCACAATCTTTCATAGTGATAATCAATCCCTTGTAAACATTTATTCTGGCATTGGATCTGAGGGACGTGTCTGTATAACGATTAGTTCTGATCCAGCTAACTTAACAATCACATACGTGTGGGGATTCGCCACTTTCTTCTCGAATGTGTTCATTTGATAGTAAATTGTGGGACTAGAGGCCGCTCAGAGTAATGTCTGCATATTGCTGTATCTGGAAGGCAGAAACGTGTAGAAAGACTACGAAACGAATTGAACGATGCAGTTTACTTGGTGCACACTCTGTTTATTACCACGCAGAGACAAAATATGACTGATGGGCGTTTTACCAGACTCATGTAGTTTAATGAAAACATAAATAAAACACTCCTGAATGTGGTTCTCTGCGATTATGTTGCATTTACCGTATTCTCCACAAGCAGCAACATCGTTTGTCGATAGCTTCCTCGAGTTTGCAACCAGAATCTAAAATAAAAATGACTGGACGTTTCGACTATCCATCTGTCCGCCATTTTGAGGAGAAAGCTCCTGCTACCGAGTTCGGCTGAAAATTTGTCAGTTAGCATCTGGACGCAGCAGCAGAAACTTCTCCTGAAGATGGCGAACAGATGAATCGCCGAAATATCAAGTCATCTTGATTTTAGGATGCGGCATCGAATTCGAGAATACTGCAAAGATTTATTATGCCCCGAGAACCTACGAAGCCACGGCAACTTTAAATTTCTTTACAAAACCTGTATACAATATCGTTGTAATCGTCACCTATTATTACGTGATGCATGATTAAATAATACAGTATATATAAATGGCCAACAAATCTCAGTCTCAATCGCAATTGCAGAATCAATTGCGTGAACTTCAGGACAACATCACAATTTGAATGTCAAACTAAAAATGGGAATCGATATCTAACCCTACAACAATAACATTACCAACATGAGAAATGAAATCTTATGTGTGTAAGCAGCTGCGTCTCCCTAACCGCATAAGGAGCTGAATCTCCTTAACCAATAAAATTTGTTTACTTCTTATAAATAACGTGATATTCGAAGAAGTCTATACTATTGACTTCTAATAATATGTTTAGTGTTCCTACAGAAACTCAATGTGTATACCAGAAGCTTTTATCTCTATGTAATCCTGCCACATACGTATGACAGCAACAGATGTGGTCAGTGGTACGTCGAGTGTAACGGCCTGAAGTGGAAATCCTGGGTGCGGTTAAAGGCGCTGCAGTCGGGAATCGCAAGACCGCTACGGTCGCAGGTTCGAATCCTGCCTCGGGCATGGATGTTTGTGATGTCCTTAGGTTAGTTAGGTTTAACTAGTTCTAAGTTCTAGGGGACTAATGACCTCAGCAGTTGAGTCCCATAGTGCTCAGAGGCATTTTTTTTGGAAATCCTGGGCCGAGTTTTCGGACGAGGTCGGCCAGTACGAGCCAGTAACGGCTGCCAGCGCATTCCTCGCGACTGCTGAGACGTCATTTTTCTTCCTGTTTTACGCATGGCGAACGAATATACGAGACGTTTACGTTTCCAACAGCAAGTCACAATGCCGCACACGAGCAGAATTTGTGCCAGGGTATTTCCACCCTCACTTTGTTTTGTGTCATTATCAAGTGAATTAGTTCCTTTCTTCGTTAACATCTTTAGACTAGTACATTCCAGAGTTGACAAATGGTGACGTATTTATATAGAAGGAAATCTGTAATTTTCAGCTCACAGAAACACTGCTCTGTTTCCAAAGAGGTACGAGACCCAACTACTTTCGAAAAGAGCACAGAAGTATTTGGGAAGTCTTTTTGATTGGTTTAACTTATCAATCTACTTCTACATCAACACTTCGTAAGCTTCTGAAGGGTGTCTGACGCTAGGTATATACTGTGATGCTAATTTTTTCACTTCTTCCTGTTTCTGTCGCCGATGGAATAAGAGAAGAGAGACTGACGATATCCCACAGAAGGAATGCGAATTTCTCTGGTTTTGCCGTCGTGGTCTTTATCTAGTCTCATGTGACACGGAGAGGTTGATTTCTTAACTTACGGAAGTTGTTCAGTAAACCTCTTGACGTAACACATCATCTCACCACACGTCGATTATCCGCGCCGAATGCTAAACAGACAAGAGCGCTGCTCGCCTGCATCCTGTTCTCTTCCAAAGATTCGTAGTTGCGACTGGCTGCACAGCCTAGCTTGCTGCCGCGTTGCATCGTGTAGTCTCACATGGTATGTCTCGCGCAGCCCAAAGTCTTTGCCTTGTGAGAGCCAATCAGAGGCTCAGCGACATCATCGTTTGCTGGAAGGTACACCAATCTGTGCCAAGTGTTGGTAGGGTATGGACGCTGATTTGCCATTCCCTCATGCTCCAGCACTTATTGGGGAGAAATCTTTACCATGCTCCTTTCTTTCTTTCTTTCGCTTACGCCATAGTCCCGCAGCGATCGCAGGGTCGGCGTGGTTACAACAGGTTTGGCAAGGTCAGTTTTAGGGGTGGCCGGATGCCCTTCCTGCAGCCACCCTGTACCCTCAGGGATGGAATCAGTGTACCCCAGCTGTCTGCATCTAGTGTAAATCGTGAAATAGTGCAGACTTGTTTCAAATGTCTGCGACATGTGTAACTGAGGCGGGACGTGGGGACCAGCACGGTATTCACCTAGTGGGTTGTGGAAAACCGCCTAAAAACCACATCGAGGCTGGCTGGCACACCGGCCCTCGTCGTTAATCCGCCGGGCGGATTCGATCTGCCATTACCATGCTCCTGGCTGAAGCCATATTCCCACGTTTGCTGCACTTATGTTTCTGGCAGAAGGCGTTGTTTAAGAAATGTATTTCTTGCAGAATAATTTCTCACTTAGCATATTTATTTAAAATTGTAACGGAGCACAGTGAGTTTGGAAACATGGGTCCACGTGGGTACACATTCCGCTTTCAATCTGTCCATGCTTGCCTGTTAGCCAGCCAGACAAGCACTATATCTGTGGAATGGGTTGGCTGGTTTACAAAAACTCAAGCCAAGCTATGCAAAACCCTAGACAGCTAAAATAATCCTTCTAGCTGACCTTCTTCCTGATGTGCTTCGCTACATAGCAGGTTACTCTGTGGGCCTTCATTGTAATGTTATGAGCAGGGTTAGAAAGTGATGAAAAGTCTTTCTTACCCGAATATCATAAGAAGAGGTTCAATGAAATATACTTTCATTTTGGGTCTTTGTGGACCAGAAAATGGTGGATTTTATTTGTTTTTTTTCCCTTTTCGACGTTTTTGGGCTTGTTTATTTGTTTCGATGTGAATCGCTTTCTCTGCACCTTCTTCCTCTTTCGAAGAGTAGCGCCTGCCCGCAATTCCAACCATTACTGGTTTGTTGGTTGATTTTGGGGAGGGGATCAAACAACGAAGTCATCGGTCCATTCGGATTAGGGAAAGATGGGGAAGGAAGTCGGATGTGCCCTTTCAAAGGAACCGTCCCGGCATTTGCCTGCAGCGATTTAGCGAAATCCCAGAAAACCTAAAGCCGCATAGCCGGACACGGGTTTGACCCATCATCGGCTTCCCGAATGCGAGTCCAGCGAGCTAACCGCTGCGACACATCACTCAGTTATACTTTTGTGTAGAAAGCAGAACCATCTATGAAACTCGAGATCCTTTGCACCTAACAACACTATCTATAGTAGTGCAAAGACTACAATAAGGTATTGGAAGTCTAGTCTCTGTAATTAGTGAGTTCCAGCGAAATAAGGCCCCAATTATACCACTTTCAGTTACTTCGTCTAATATATGTATTTCGTATTCCTGAATTCACCCTAAGTGGCGGAAATAGTTTATTCTAAATTCCCCAAATGCATTTTAGCGAAAAGGAAGTACGTTTACGTTAATGTAAAAACCGCACGTCTGAAAGAACCTTTTCTTTCATACTAAGCTTTCTTCGCACTACGATGCATACCATCAGAATCAGGTTTTTAATGTCTACTGAGCCTTACTTTTTCTCTTTCAGTCAACATTTGCCCTAAATTTAGAAAGTCTATGTACTGCTAAATGACCTCAAGTCCACAGCACGTGTTTTCACACACTTGCCAACCTCTTTCAAAATATTGATGGAATGAGGAAACTGCTGGTCAAATTTACAAACTTGTTTTAAACATACTCGAGGTTCCCAAATGATCGTTTAATAACTTTTCACACAATCTGTGTTGCGAGAGACCTACCGATTTATTTGTAACTGCCACATAAACGCACTGCAACTGTTTCCCTGTTGGACGCGAACTCTGTTTCGTGTCTGGTATATATTCCCCAATTCTTAATTTCTCCTCATTCTCCTTTAAGTTTGGCTTGTTAAATTTGCTGCTCCCACCGTTACGCTAGCTGAGCTGCAGTTCAAATGGTTCAAATGGCTCTGAGCACTATGGGACTTAACATCTATGGTCATCAGTCCCCTAGAACTTAGAACTACTTAAACCTAACTAACCTAAGGACAGCACACAACACCCAGCCATCACGAGGCAGAGAAAATCCCTGACCCCGCCGGGAATCGAACCCGTGAGCTGCAGTGAAACTACCTACGCAAACAAATACCTGGCCTGTAACGTAGGTTTGTTAGCGCAACCTACTGTAAGGTGCAGCAGTCACAACGGGTCCCGTAAAGCTTGCCAGGCTGGCGGAAACCAAAGTAGGTCTGATTTAGCCGCTGTACTTAGGTACCCATGTACTGTTGTGTCTCCGTTGCGGCAGGTTGAGCTGCTTTACTGGTTTCGGCGGAGATAAGGACAGGCAGACTGGAGGGAAAATTTGTACCCATTGAAAAAGACATCCACTTGTGCTTATCTTTTTCCTGAGCCCAGATGTAAATCAGTCCCTCTCCCTTTATCTCAACTACTAGTAAGCGGATTACATAGATCGTGTTAGTTCTTCGATTTTTCCCTAAAATTAAAACTTCGGTGGATTTTGTATGATATTTGAGATCCTTTGCAGTCGTTCGTTTACGGCTGCCTATAATGTAATCAAAGTAATTGAATGTTAAATCGCCTTTACGGAAGCAACAGCATTCGTCTTTTCACTATGTTAGAGATACCCTGTCTGTGATCATGAAACACGTGGCTTTGCTTAATCGTGACCAGTTCTGGCTTTCTCATTACTCTTTCCCCATTTAACAGCGCTCTGGCCACAATTGATACCCATTCTCTATGTGCCTTACCATACGTAATACATTCAAATCCACAGCAAGTACTGTTGTCGCAGCTCGTCTCTGGATGTAGTTCTGCCAGCTGCCAAAATTAGGAGGAGCCCACTACGTAATATGGTCTACAATTGTTAAGGTTTAATTATTCGTTATCTTGTACACTTAGCTTTAGATCGTAAACTGATTTCACTGACCGATTAACCATCACACAGTTGAGCAATACCAGATATTTTCATGTGCTTTAACAAGTTACATTACATGTACCAAAAAGGTACGTTTTCACAGGCCGAATCTTACAGTACTGTGTGGCCCGAATGATGTTCACGTCAACATTGCTGGAATGCGGCGGTAACACACAGGATAACTGCGATATGGCCGTGACGTATTGCTGGTGGAGCAGTCTGTTGCTGGTAGTTGCCCACGTATTGCCTGTGTTGCCCACCAAGGGTGGAGAATATTTCGCCTCTCTCCTCGCTTGTAAATCCTTACCTCTCACTCTCAGCTTTACTTCCTCTTTCTCCCGTCGACCTTGCTCCAGCGGCAAGTCACATAATCTGAGCGGTGAAACAATAGTACTTACTTTGATTCGAAAGTTGTCGTGCCTAAGTTAAGCTGCTGATAGAAAGGTATGGTCAAGTGTTTTGAATAGCTGTTGCGCTACGGACCATTTTTATATCCAAGAGAAGGATCGTCTTACTTTAACTATATCCTATAGTCCGGCCCCGGTAGCTGAGTGGACAGTTCGGCGCTAGCGGCCGTGCGAAGCGGAGGTCCAATACTTCCGCCTGTGCGGCGTGTGCGAGTGTTTGTTTACTTGTGGACTTAGTCTGCGTGCGGGCTAGTAACAACGATCATGGCGAACAAGTACAGGAAAACTACATTACGATTCAATTTCTGCAAAGACTACGAACGACCAAAGGCTTTAGCAGTGGAACGATTCATTCGAGAGGACGTCAGGATACCGCCAAACGATATTGTCGGAATTCACTTGTCCATCGTTAGTCCCACGGTGTATGTTAAGATGGTAAATGACGCGGCGTGTGAGAGAATTCTACAGGCGACAAAAGCAGGTCTCCGATTTTGCCATAGTGACGGGAATGTCGGCACGGTAACTTTAGAACATGCTGGTCTGGGTGTACGGACAATACGTGTTTTTGAGCTACCATTTGAGCTCCCGGCTGATGAATTTATCGAGGCTTTTAAGCCATACGGCACGGTACATGGTCACACAGCGGAAAGCTGGACACAATTCGCCACGTACCCCGTTCTTAACGGAGTGCGACAGATCACTATTGATCTTCAGAAGCATGTACCGTCCTATCTGACAATTGGTGGTTGTCGGGCGGTGGTGATTTACGATGGTCAACCACGTACATGTTCTGGCTGTGGCCAGGAGGAACACCTCAGGTCGAACTGTATGCAGCGGCGGATTACCCAACTGCCTTCAGATGTGCGAGAGCCGTCGCCGGCGATGACAGTACTACCGATCACCTATGCCAAAGCCCTCACTACGTCCGCTGATGACCGAAAAGACACAGCCCCGGTGGAAGATCAAGATGGCACTCTCCGAAACCTTGTAGCAGACGTCGGGATGCTGCTACATCGAGCATACAATCTACGGCGACAACATCAGATGAGACCGAACTCCCACCAAGCACACCGATAGTACACGAAGCAGTTCCAGCCACTACGGATGCGTTCCGTCTGGAACGCACTCTGTGACGACAACATCAGTTTCGACCGAACTCCCGCCAAGTACAACGATGTGACTCGAAACACTTCCGATTCCTACGGATGCTTTCCTGTCGGGCAGCCGTGATTCCCTCCAATCTGAGGACACGGAAGGAAGATCACGCAAACAACGTTCCCCGAAAAGGAGGAAACGGCGTCGTCGCACGACATCTCCTAGGGATGACTCCCCTTGCCCCGACGACGATGTGCCTGTGGACCAAGACGACACAACAGCCTCTACGAAACAGGATGAGGCAATGGAAACTGTTCGATCAGACCTGCAGCGGTCTGTCAAATTGACGGTACCGGGACGTGGTGATGCTGAAGAGGAATCACAACCAGTTGGCTCTCCAGACGCAGATGCTGTGGCAATGGACACGAATATATCACTGCCTGCAAAGATGTGGCATGACGATATTGAGGAGGCGCCGGACGTCATACAGAGGCAGCCAGCACTCACGAAGACAGCCTAATAATTGCTGAAGGTGAAGGGAGAGGGGCGAGAGAACGTCTTCTAACTCAGCCCCCAGCGCCGATGCAGGGAGATGTTGTTGCGCATCGACAGAGTGGGATTCAACGCCATGCGAACCATATTGCGACATTAAATATAAATGACGTGCGTTCACCGGCCAAAATACACCTACTGAAGGAAACGATTTGTGCATCTGATGTGGATATTGCTTTGCCGCAGGAAGTCCACATAGCTGCACTCCCATACATCGCAGGCTACCAATCCTATTCGTCACATGGAGATCACAATGGGAGTGGGGTGGCAGTTTACGTGCGAGATGGCTTCCCAGCGGAAAACGTGTGTTACCTTCCGTCGGCCAGGGGAATGGCTTTCACGACGTTTGGGACACGCATCATCAAACTTTATGCACCGTCGGGAAACAATCGGCGGCGGAAGAGAGCGCGATTTTATGCAGAGCCGACCGAAGTTGCCGTGCGGTTAAAGGGGCTGCAGTCTGGAACCGCAAGACCGCTACGGTCGCAGGTTCGAATCCTGCCTCGGGCATGGATGTTTGTGATGTCCTTAGGTTAGTTAGGTTTAACTAGTTCTAAGTTCTAGGGGACTAACAATCTCAGCAGTTGAGTCCCATAGTGCTCAGAGCCATTTGAACCTTTTTTTTTTTTATGCAGAAGACATTGCCCCACTTTTCCATGGACGTTATGAATGTGTAATAATTGGTCGAGATTTCAACTGTGTTCTCAGCCAGAAAGACCAATGGCCGCAAGCAAACATCAGCCGGGAGTTGCGAATCGTTGTCAACGACCTTGTACTTAGTGACACGCGGGAATTACGACATGGAGATGCACCGGGATACACCTATGTGACAAGTCATTCGGCGAGCAGGTTGGATCGCATTTATATCTCACGGGCTCATGCAAATGATGTCCAGGACGCGGAACGCTGGCCGTTGGCATTTTCCGATCACAACGCTTACATCTGTACGGTGCTTCTTCCCCGTAGAGAGGTGTGGAACAGTAAGGCCCAGTGGAAATTAAACATTCAACATCTACATGATCCTGAATGCCGTCACCGGATCCTTGAGACATGGACGATGTGCGAGCGAAGGGTTGCAAGGTATGCGACGAAGCTTGATTGGTGGCTGACTTGTGCTAAACCGGCGCTTCGCCGTACGTTCATCTCATATAGCAGGGAGATGGCAGAATGCCGCCGCCGTACGACCGACTTTTATTTTGCAGCGCTGCGCGACTTGGCCGATGGTCCGCCGGGACAGGACGTCTAGATCGAACGCAAAAGGATAAAAGCTAAACTAGTGGCTTTAGCTCGGAAATATCTTCAGGGAACCATGGTGCGCGCCAGATGTCACGATACGATAATGCACGAGATTCCTTCCATGCACCACGTCGTGGGTGAACGAAAGCACCGACGACGCGTTTTGGTACGGGAATTAATTACCCGCGAAGGCCGAAGAGTGACGCGTCAAGCGGACATTGTCTCTGCATTCGTCGACCATCACCAACACATCTATCAGGAAGAAGCAGCCCCTGTCGATGATCTCGAACGTATAGCCACGTACGTCTCCCGTACACTGACGGTGGAAGCCGCGGGAACCTTACTGGAAGCCATTAGCTATGAGGAAGCACATGATGCGATCGCAAAGGGCGCGTTGAATCGGTCCCCAGGCATTGATGGACTTCCTGCTGATTTTTATCGAGAATTTCGCAACGAAATGGCACCGCGATGGACGGAAATGTACAACGAGATGTTAAATTCCGATGTGCCTATTCCACCGGCTTTTATGGAAGGCCTCTTGGTGCCAGTACATAAACCGAAGCCAGGAATTACGGTCACATATTATCGCCCCATCACCCTGCTTAATGACGACTATAAGATCTTTGTACGGTTGCTAGCGTCCTGATGTCGTACGTAAATTCGTAGCGTTCTCTCTCCAGAACAGACGACACCGGGTGGATCGGTGAATGTGCAAACAGCTACTGGCGAATGCCGTGATGTGATAGCGCTGGCGGAGGAGTGCCGGCTTAAAGCGGCGATGGTGGCGGTTGATTTTGACAGTGCTTTTGATAAGGCGCGCCACAACTATCTGTACGCTGTACTGGAACAAATGGGATTTCCAGACCGTTTTACTGGTCTCATTAGAAGGATTTATGGGGGCGCACAATCCTTGGTACAGGTTAATGGGCGTATAGCAGGGCCCATTCAAATTCGACGATCCATTCGCCAGGGCTGCCCTCTTTCGATGCTGCTGTTCGCGATAGCGTTGGAACCATTAATTGGGAGGCTAACAAATTCTCTTTCTGGGATGGAACTGCGGGGCTACACCTTCAAATGTCGTGCCTATGCGGACGACCTCCTGCTGCTCGTTCGTTCTGAGGAAGAGGTGAAGACGGTCCTTGAACTGTTGTTGGACCACAGTGTGACGGCGGGTAGTGCAGTGAACATGAACAAATCGGTGGCAATGTCGGATTGAAGGGGCTTTACGCCGGAAGAAATCAGTCCGTTTCCTTATGTGCAACGATTCCGCTATCTCGGCATAGACTTTACCTCATCTGTAAAACATACTGCGGCAGTTAACTACGGACGTATTTTACAGACAACACGTACCATGATCCGACAACATCACCTACGGCGCCTTGATCCTTTGCAGCGAGTCGAATATCTGAACACTTATGTGGTTTCTCGAGTGGTGCATATTTCGCAGATCCTGCCCCTACCACTCACGCTCGGACGTCGTCTTCAATCAGCACTAGGCTATTCTGTGATGACTGGATCGCCCCTCAAGGTGCGATACGCAACGCTCACGCTCCCTACGGACAAGGGGGGACTCGGACTTACGAATGTTCATTGCCGAGCGACGGCGCTCCTTCTAGCCACTACGTACAAGCAATGGCGTAGCGGGCGTGATTCCCTTACATCCCGCCTACTGGATCTCCTAGTTCCAGCGTCCCTCACACCTCCGGTGGCGGTGGGCAACATTACGTCACATTTTGCGCATGTATCAACATTTATCGTGGAACTTCGTTATATCAGAGACGAGCTTCCGCGCACGTGACCACCATGCGCGAAGGATTTTTATGTTTGGCTGCTACGACGGATAAGTCGTAATGTCATTGAACTCAAACATCCCAAGTTGCATTGGCCGAAGATTTGGAGACATGTGCACCAAACATTCCTTCCTACCTTCGTTCGGGCACTGTGGTTCTCTGTCGCCTGTGGCAAGTTCAACACCAACCAACGACTCCATGCAATTGGACTAGTGGACAGTCCACTATGCCTGAAATGTCGCCAAGTGGATGACGACCATCACCGCTTAACTTGTATCACGGTGGAGGACGTATGGCTCCTAGGAAGACAGATGGTGGCTTGCTACCTCCGTGTGACCCCGCAACATGTTACACCTGCTTCCTTCTTACATCCGGAGAGTGACTACTTTCCGGCGACTAAATCACACTCGATCATCTGGGTCAAAGGTTGGACAATCGCGTACCTCTATGGGGATGCTGCCAAGTCGTGACTCGACTTTTGGTATTTCTTGCAGTAAGCCCACAATGAGGTTCATAGATGGTCACACTATCGGAAAACCTTTACCAACTATCTTCAGGCAGTCTTCCTCGACCCCCCCGCAGTTGAGATGTGCCGGGTGCAGTCGGTGTGCACATTTGACAGCTGATAATGAACCTCACGCTTCTCTCACCGCTCCATATATAATGCACATACTATACCATGAAATGATCTACATGTTCCTTTTAACAGAGTGATCTTTATGGAAAATAAATAAATAAAAACAACATCCCTGTATCCCTGTTCCTTTACATTTGTGATTTGTTTTACAATGATTTTTGTTTTGTTTTTTTGTTTTTGCAGAGGATGCATTTCATTTCGTGTTTGTAAACAGCCTAATTTTGTATCCAAATAAAAAAAATTTAGAAAAAGTGGCTACCGTCGTTCCTTCTTAACTTTGATTCCCGTGTTCGAGACCATATTGGGTTTTTTATTGTTTTTTTTCCTGCCTCTCTATCAGAATTATCTACGAATGTTTTTTTCTAATATATGTTGAAATAATGTTGTCATTATTCGCCAATTAACTTTATGTAAAAAAAAGAGGTGGTTAGGGTTCGGACACTTAAGCCAGATGTCTCGGGTTCGATTCCTCCGGTGGCACTTTTTTTCCTCTGTTTCATTTTCTTTTGTTATTCCGCCAGTTATTCAGAAAGTTTCCCAAACCTACATAAAAAAAGTGGTCAGCGTGAAGGAATGTCAATCCTAAGGTCCCGGGTTCGATTCCCGGCTGGGTCGGAGATTTTCTCCGCTCATGGACTGGGTGTTGTGTTGTCCTAATCATCATCATTTCCTCCCCATCGACGCGCAGGTCGCCGAAGTGGCGTCAAATCGAATGACCTGCACCAGGCGAACGGTCTACCCGACGGGGGGCCTTAGCCACACGATATTTCTTTCTTTAGTACAGGGTCAAATTACAATATCACACACACCTTACGGCTTAGGCAAATAAGAAAATCGGTGGGCTCTTTTTGCATTAGATGTGATCTACGGTTCGCCTAAAGAGGCTTATGGAGGCACCAGTTAGTTCTTGGGATGGTCGTGAGATGAAAAAAAAAAAAGAAAAAAAACAGCACTTCTCTGTCTGCAGCGGATATCTACACAAGTAACAGCAGCAAACTGCTCAAATTTTAACGATATATACTATAAGCATTCATCAGCAAGTGCCATTTCCAGTTTTAAAGAAGTATCCCTTATCGACAAACACGTCAAAAACATGGTTCTTCGGTACCATAACTGAGTCACAGATTCTAAGATAGCTATAGTTTCAGAATGTCTGAAATTTTTACGATGTATTCCAAATATCGTGATGTCGGACAACCTTGGAAACTGTTTTGATATCTTTATCAGCTTCCGAGATACAGAGACACAAGACTCAAGTTTCCTCTACTAGTAAGCGGAAAATACGCCCGTAAAATGTGATTTATAAAGTGACGTGACACGGAGAAATGTGGTGTAAAGTGTCTCCGTTATCACCAAAAAGGTCCAGGGAACCCCATGGGAGACGAGATGATAAATTCTTGTTTTGTAGAACGCGGTCGGACGTTGACGTATCCACAGCCGCATCCATTCTTGCATTTCCTCGTACGACTGAAACCGCCGTCCAAGCATGTCTTTCTTTACGTCGCCAAAGATGTGAACATCACACGGTGAAGGATCCAGGCTGTATGGAGGATGCTGCAGCGTTGCCCAACCAAATCACTGGGGTGTAGCATTCGGCCGATTGGCAGTATGGGGGCAGAAGTTGTCGTGCAACAGGATGTTTCTGTCCGACGACGTTCCTGGGCGTTTTGATTTCTGCTAAATGCCTTCATAGCGCTGCGGATTGGTTATGGTTCGACGCTCGAGAAGCTTGGTTGGTAGAACGCCACTGCAGTCGAAAAAGGTCGTCATGACCTTACCGGAACTTGTGTGAAGAATTTAGGATTTATTATGTGAGGGAGTTGTGGAATGTCCCCACTGTTGGTTTTGCCATTTGCCTTCAGGCTGTCGGGATGCTGTCCTATTGCCAATCGGAGGCTGCGCTTCAGCGATTTTGTTCTGAAACACCTCAACATCCGCCATACATCCCCTATTCTTCACCGTGTGATTTTCACATTTTTCGAGACCAGAAGGAAAACATGCGGTTTCACTCGTACGAGGAATTACGAGAGTAGGAGATGCTGTGGATCCGTCAGCGAGCGACCGCATTGTGTACAAACAGGAATCGATAGTCCCGTCTCCCAGTAGGAATAATGTCTTAACGCGCTTGGTGATTACGTTTGAATGGGACATTCCATGGCACGTTAGGCAAGTGTTAGGTTTACATCTGACTGCCCCTCATACTTTTGACATACTTTGGAATGGAACATTCCATCGTACGTTAGGCAAGGGTTAGGTTTTCATTTGACAGCCCTTCATACTCGAATACAAATTTTTTTATAAATATATGGGAGGTGAACTGCCAGTACTTGAACAAAAAATTGATCACCAACAGTTATTCATAATTTGTCGGGCTTCAAATTAATGCACACTGTCTTTACACAACAACACGGTGCGTGCATTTCCTCAGAGGGATCCAGCTGTTACGTTCTGAAAAGGAACTATCCCCAGGAATGCCTCATGCTCTTCTGTCATTGCTTCAAGAATACTGCATTCATCTTCAGGGCAGCCGTTACAGTGAGCTTTGTTAATGTTACGGCGTAAAGTCAGGTGTCGTCACGTTAGTCGGGAACGACAAGGAGGAGAGGTCTGTGGGAAGAAGTCAGCCAATTTCACGCTGAGTGAAGTTCGCTCCAGGACGACAACGCGACAGCAGTGACCTCTATTTGGAAAGGACATAAGCACCGCTACCGATTGGTGACAACCCAGTTAATAATAGTGTCAACGTTAGGCACTGCGATATCAGTTCAGGGAAGACTTCTGTCAGTTAGATGGTTCAAATGGCTCTGAGCACTATGGGACTTAACATCCGTGGTCATCAGTCCCCTAGAACTTAGAACTACTTAAACCTAACTATCCTAAGGACATCACACACATCCATGCCCGAGGCAGGATTCGAACCTGCGACCGTAGCAGTCGCGCAGTTCCGGACTGAGCGCCTAGAACCGCTAGACCACCGCGGCCGGCTCTGTCAGTTAGAGATCAGCAGTCACTGCAAAGACTGATTACTTTGTATGTCGCCCATTGCTTGTGACTCATCTGTGTAATTACCAAAGTTAAGTATTGTAAGTGTTCCTATTGTAATAAAACTCATTAATACACCGAGTATGCAGGTTTGCTAGACACAATAAGATTGACTTCGAGGCTGGACGAAAGTGTTAACAATTTTGGTGTCACGGATAAAGGTAAAGTTCACTGTGAGATTCTGCTCACGTCTTGGATTAAGTGAAGTTAAACAGCGAAACATCAAACGATACACCTACGAAAACTCAAAATCTTCAAAGTCTACCACTCACCATCGACAGCAAGACAATGTGTTTGTTACTCGTGTGACGAAACCAGACTCCCCGTCTTTCATTGGTGCCACATTTTCGTACTTTTTCAAACACTTTTTAGCGAATGATTAGTAGCATAAAATTTTGATGGCAGTTGATTTTGTTTTAATATTCAGTACCGTGACAACACAGCACCAGCAGTTTTGTCGTTGACGCTCGCTGTAATACTACTCTTGTAGGCAAATGAGGTCAGTGGGAGAAACGATCGTAATATTTAGCGTTTTTACCTATTATCTTGGACTAGGAATAGCATGATTTTCCAATATAAAGTACGGAAACTTTGCCTGAATCAGTTACCTTGAACTTGGAACAGCATTATTTTCCAATATCGAGAAAGGAAACAAATTTTAAAGCCCTTTTTTGAGAAAGATAAGCTGGCTACCGCAGTGAACCATTCTGTGCCGAATATAGCAAGTCTTTTTAAAAGCCCTTTTGTGAAAAAGATCGACTGATCGTCGCAGTGGACCATTCTGTGGCGTCGGGTATCGCAAATGCAGCGTAGTGTGCGAAGATTATAGAGGGATTGGCAAACGGCGTCACTCTCTCTTATTGTTTGGTTCCGGTGGCTGCAATACGGGTAGTGAAAAAGGCTTAAATCACTGCATCACTGTATTCTTTATGTATCTGTAGATATCTCAGTTAGTACAATCAGCAAAGAACATAATGAAAAACTGAGTTGATTAAGTCTAACTTCATATGCAGGAGATACACAAACACTGAATGTATTTTCTTTAGGTTTGCCTGTAGCACGTCATGTAAGAGCTTATAGGGATCAAAGGTTAAAGATGTAAGAGAGATAGATGTGATGTGTCGACAGAAGTGCCGACACAGTGTGGTTTGAGGAGACCGAAATGTACGCTATAAGCTCACGCAGGATGGCGTGAGGTCTGAAACAGGATACGTAATGAATGCTATAAAGAAAAGTACGTAGCTGCTGGAATACTTAACTTTAATCCATCATTTGTATACATCGTTCTTGATGAGACATGCTTCATACGATAACTATCAATTGCTATGGCGCCTTGCTAGGTCGTAGCCATTGACTTAGCTGAAGGCTATTATAACTATCTTCTCTGCAAATAAACGAGGCTTCGTCAGTGTCTGTTGCGAGCTACGTCGGCTGTACAACTGGGGCGAGTGCTAGTAAGTCTCTCGAGACCTGCCGTGTGGTGGCGCTCGGTCTGCGATCACTGACAGTGGCGACACGCGGGTCCGACATGTACTAATGGACCGCGGCCGATTTAAAGCTACCACCTAGCAAGTGTGGTGTCTGGCGGTGACACCACAGATGAATGACGTAATATGTGAAGTATGTGAATACTATCGAAGAAAAACCCGTAAACGTGCCAAAAAGCTCCACTGTAACGGTGCAAAGGCATGGTTCCCTGTGACATCACCCTCGGGCTCTTGAAACTTCAAACGGAACCGTATCGACACAAGCGAGAAAAAGGCCACAGCATAGTAGTGCGTGTGAGCTGTGAGGTAGGTTAATGATGGCGCATTAACACCTAATTTCACTACAGTTCTGCTCAAAGCCATCGTGTAAATGTCACGAGATGAGAAGGTCGTCACAGTCACTCTTACCTACAATTCACTCTTCCTTTTGACAACTCTGCGATTGAGGTCACAACCGCAGCTATCACTTGTCAGTGTTGAAATCACGCAGTTATCTTAGACGTGGCCGGAGAACATATATCAGACAAACCAATAGACAGTGGAGCGTCATTGAAACCACCCCTTCCCTAAGGTCGCTCAGTCCCAAACATTTCACGGTCGAAAGCGAAAGTTCCTGACAGGTTTTCACACTACTGTCACCCTCGGAAGTTTCAGCCCTTCTCGAGGGACACAGTGGAGGTGCATCCCCACAAAACGCGGTCGCACGCCTTTGGAGTGCACTGCGACCGCAGTTGTTGCTCTTGTGTACGGGCTGGAACCACTAGGGATAGTTCAGAATCATTCGAGGAAATCTGAACATGATCTGAAGCATCAACACTTCTTTTCTCCGCTCTCCTGTGGCGTTGTCACGCGGGAGTGCGTGACTAAAACGGTAAAGGGTCCCTCTAAGATCTCCGACTTTGGCAGCAGCCTTGGTGGCACCCAAGCGACATTGTTGAGCACGTTACAAAACTACCTGTTAGGAACGTCGCCACCAGGCTGGCGGCTGCTCTAGCACCTTAAGGCAGGCAAACCGCCCCGAAGGTGTGCCGGATGGAGAGGGTGAAACTTTCCTGGAAATAGAGTACTGCTCTCGATTAACATGAAGGGGTGAACGGACCTAACGTCGCAGTTGGACGGATGATCATCGACAGAGTCACACGCCCCTTCTCCACGAGATACAGTGACGAGGTTTAAAGCTTAACCCAGGACATTGGTGCAAAGTGTGGTCATCGAGAACTTAACACCACCACCCCTCTTCCCCGTTGCCGGAAAAGCAAACGGAAAATATCCAACATCGGGCGACGTACCCACCCGGCTACCAGTCCAAGTACCGGCCACGCCCGCCGTTGCTTAACGTCTTTGAATTGACAGGAGCTGGTGTAATCAACGAATTAAGTCTATTGGCATGTACAAGATTGGCCACTTCTTGACAAACTGCCTGTTGGCTTCTGTCTCGGGTACTTCGGCCGACGTTTTTAGATGACTTATCTGACGTTTAGCCAGCACGAGTGGCTAGCATTGTCTGAGCTTCACACTCCACAGCTGGTGGTGAACTGGTCGAACTTGCGGCCGCAGAGTATTTGTACCTGCCGCTCCTACGTCCAAGGGCTTTTCCGTGGTCATTTCCGCTGCGGTTCTGACCTTATTACCTGCAACGGTCGTTCGTTGCAGCACGGGAATCCACGATCCGTTCACCTTGAGGCTTTCTTCCTCCTTGCTGCAGCTATTTTCATGTTTGTGTATGTCTATAGCTCATCTTAACAAGTGGGTGTGTTAGCTTTCTTCTACTTCCGGGTCGGCTCATTTTACTATGTGGTCGGCCTCACACAGAGCGTGCTCCATCACGGCCGGTTTTGCCACCTGCCGCAACCTGCAGTGCCGCGTACGTACTGCGATTCTGGTGTTTATTGATCGTCCAGTCATTCCAACATAAACTTTTCCGCATGTGCATGGTATGCTGTATATTCCCGATATTGCAAGTGGGTCAATTTTCTCCTTTGTCAATCTGATACGCTCTTTGATCTTGGCGTTGGCATGTGTTTCCAGCGTATTCGAATTGATTCATCAGCTCCAGCGTCACATCTACAGTACACATGACATGACTGGATGTTTACTGATTTAGTGATTGTTAAACAATTGTTCTTTCAGTTTGTGTTAATAGTTTTGAGGAGCAGTTAACTGTTGGAAACAACTGCCAAAAGATCTTAAACGATTTTTTTACAGCCGTAATCTCATTACAGCATAATTTCAGAGCAAGTATAGTAATCAAAAATTTTGTTTGTCAAGTTTGAAAACTAAATAGTTTCACAATAGGCCATGAATCATATGTTATTTATTGTAAATTTATACATCATTCTTATCACAGGAAGACAGACTACATTTTCGGCAATAGGTAAAAGTCACGCTGAGGTTTAATGAGACCTGTTCAATAATTTTTATTTCTGTTTCATCAATTTGTTCACAAATGTTGATTTCCTAATATTTCATACAGAACAGAAAATTGAGCACAGTAGTACTGTGAGTGAAAGTCGATCTTGTAAAACTGCCACCTTCCAATGAAGAAGGATACAGAAGTACTTGAACGAGGTATTATTCATTCTGCCTTACAAAAGGAAAGTGGTCAGTTTCTTTGTAAATGGAATGACAGCTCTATTGCCTCTGCACCGTCAAATGCAATGGCTTTGCACCCACTAACTAACGTTAAAAGACATTCTCTGTGTTCAAGAAAACACATCGAAGTTCATAGACCTCCCACCCTCATAGAAATCAACAAGAAAATTGACGGAACTGATCGAATGGATCAAAATGTGAATCAATATAGGATACATATCGCCAACAGGAAATAGCACTAGACTCTTTTCAGCTGGTCGGATGACGCTCACACAGTTCCATGATACAACACAGAAAAAGGGTGATACCGTCTACCGTCTAAATTTTCGAATGCATATTGTGCAGGTGTACTTAAGGACATACACGACACGACTCAAAGGACCTGGAAGAAAGTCGCAACTCAGAAGGAGGCATTATTTTGGAGTAAAGTACAAGACATAAGCACGTCGCGATAGCAAAAATGTAATGTGGGACCTCTGTGATGAATGTTTAACGGCCTTATCACACCAGGTAATTTATTTCGTTCGTTTTTGATTTATAATTTGTAGTCAAGTTTAATTTTTTCCACTCAGTACAAAAATGTGTAACCTTTTCATTTAAATGCACGTCCTGCTCTCAGTTGTACTTAGCATTACATGTATGGTTCGGTATATTACATTAAAATGGGATGTTAAAATTGATTTTTCACTTCACATGCTTCATCTTCAATGTAACAAACAAGCTACAAGTAATAAATATAAAAAATGCGATAAAGTCTAAGAATAAATTAATGTGGAGATTAATGATTTAAAGAAAATATAGTCTATGTCTTTGACTCATTTACGAATGAGAAACATTTCTCCCCATGGGACCTATGGACTATAATTCATATAATTCCGAGCTGGGTGAGGTACGTTGGACAATCTACGTTTTTAGATTAAGCTAATCCATTACGGATATTTTAGAACCCGTGAGTGTTAATTGAATATAAACAAGTTACTAAAATTACAACCAGTCACCTTTTTAATAATTATGTTTTACTAGATGAACCGGTTTTCGAACCTTTTCAGGTTCATCTTCAGATGATTTCTGGAGGTTACATCATTATATCTATTTTTAGCATAATTCTGGGTGCTGGTTCATTGACAAGAAGATGGAACACTTGTTAATGTATCACCATGACAATTGCCTATCTGTCGATATGGATGTAAATTTAGTTTTTTAGTTACTGCGACAGTATGGGCGGCTTTTTTAGTTAGTGTCCATCTGTCTGCCTCCATTTTGATGGTCAGTTGCTATATCTCTTCGCACACTCTTAACACAATATGTATTAATTTACGCTGTGACAGTGAAACTTTGCCAGCATCCATCATGTGCTGCACCACTGTTGCTTGTAACAAAGATGTTGACAAAAAGATATGGCATAGGCCTATTTCGTACAGATATATAATTTGTTCTGTTTTACGTGTATTAAAATGATATATGAGGGCAAATATTTTAATCAGACTGGCGATAACTTGAGAGCACAAAGTAAAATAAATTAATAAATTACTACAAGAGCAAACTTCAAGTGACCTTATGTATTATTTCTATCCGCATATTAACGTATAATACAATCAGTTTATATCATATATTTTAATCGAGATTGTCATTAACAAGAATGCCCAGGTGTCAATAATACAGAGTTACAGTAATTGCAATGAGATACAGCTGTTTGTTTGACCATGACCTTTAAGTTTAAATACTAACAAACCTGCAAATGAACTGTTGGCTTCTTTCTGTTCTTACGTTAATATGATCTGGAATATTAGTAAGAGTAGATTCTATTTATTATAGCTGAGGTAATATGTATAAAAATTATAGTGTTTTTAATGGGCTGAAGTTTCTTGTATGATCAAGTGACCTGTTGACTTACTTTTATTCTTGCATTAACGTGATCTGGAACACTGGTAAAGGCAGATTCTGTTTGTTGCAGCAAGAAGTAATATGTATAAAAGTACTGATTTATTTGAACGGTATAGGGCTTTACCACTTAGAAATATAGCGTAGATTTTACTCTGTGATAGCGTATTTACATTGACACCAATGTAGTTAGGATGTAAGGAGAGGGATTTTGGGGGGGGGGTATGGGTTAAGACGGGCGGGGGGAGGGGTAAGGGAGGGGGGGATGGGGGGAGGCTGTGTAGGGTTGATTGAGTGGTTACTTGTTTTGGACTTCCAAATCGTCAAAGCTATTAAGGAAAAATTTGTTTCTACTGCGCTCCTACAGCATAGCGGTACGTCGTCGACATTCTCCGCCCCATTTTATTCTCCATTACGGCAACTCATCCATGGCTTACATTTCAGCAAGAAACGCCTCCCCACCCCCCTTCCCGCCGCTCAGCTCGCACTGAGACTTTCCACAGTTTGTCACAGTGCTGGCATATCCTACCTCGTCCAGCAAGGTTGGGGGATGCCTCCTCGGTTGAGACCGTTTGGAATTTTGACGATCTAACGCACCAGTTGGACTGAATTCGGCACGACTGCCCGTGTAAGGGCCAGAGCTGGAACCAGACGTTGTTGACCCAGTTTGTGAAGCTCTTTATCTTGAATAAACGATTCAAATTTTCTCAAATTGTAAGCAACTGTTTATCTGTACCTGTGAATCACATCTACCGATTCCCGTCCCATTTGAATAGTTCCTGCCGGCCGCTGAGGCCGAGTGGTTCTAGGCGCTTCAATCCGGAACCGTACTGCTGCTGCGGTCCCAGGTTCGAATCCTGCCTCTGGCATGGATGTGTGTGATGTCCTTAGGTTAGTTAGGTTTAAGTAGTTCTAAGTTCTAGGGAACTGATGACCTCAGATGTTAAGTCCCATAGTGCTTAGAGCCATTTGAACCATTTATTTGAATAAGTCTTCGCGGAGCGTCATTCTTTCTTTGTGTGTGTGTGTGTGTGTGTGTGTGTGTGTGTGTGTGTGTGTCTTAGAATGTAGATAGAAGCAAACTGGATTTGAATAACGATCACGGAATTTCCCGACTGACGCCGTGAGGGGGTACATGATGCTATCTGCGATGTTATATAACGTCGCTGACACCACATATATCTCAGTGAGTGTGCGGTTAGTCACGCGAACATTTGCAAATGTGCAATAACAATTGCCTAATGGATGAAACCCATGTTCCAATCGCACCTAGACTTCACCAACCAGCAAGTGATCTTACCGGTTGTGCTGGAGTGCAGCTGCATGATGGGCGTTGCCGCCGCCGCCATCAGCTTGTAAGTAGGCTGTTTAGGTTTTTTTATTGGTAACGCCACCTGTGTATGAAAATCACTGGCTGTGCTGTGTGCAGTCTGTGGCTGCTTTGCATTGTTGTAATACTCGCCATTGTAGTGTTAGGCAGCTGGCTGTGAACAGCGCGTAGCGTTGCGCAGTTGGAGGTGAGCCGCCAGCAGTGGTGGATGTGGGGAGAGAGATGGCGGAGTTTTGAAATTTGTCATGAACTGCTATATTTATATATGATGATATCAAGGTAAATACATTGTTTGTTCTCTATTAATATCTTTCATTTGCTAACTATCCCTATCAGTAGTTAGTGCCTTCAGTAGTTTGAATCTTTTATTTAGCTGGCAGTAGTGGCGCTCGCTGTATTGCAGTAGCTTGAGTAGCGAAGATTTTTGTGAGGTAAGTGATTTGTGAAAGGTATAGTTTAATGTTAGTCAGGGCCCATTCTTTTGTACGAATTATTGAAAGTCAGATTGCGTTGAGCTAACAAAATATTGTGTGTCAGTTTAAGCACAGTCTTGTATAAATTGTTCAAAGGGGACGTTACAAGCTGTGAGATCGTACCTCGTCTGCCGCCCATCTGCGCGAGATTTTCTACATCCGATCATTCCTGTGGCCAAGCCAGTAGACACCTTAATTTCGCCAAGCTAGGTATTCTGGCTAACCCAATAAAATTTTGTGATTTAGTGTGTTGTTTGTTTATAGATTCTGTTATTTTCAATGTAAAAATGTCGTGTGGGTAGGGCCTCCCGTCGGGTAGACCGTTCGCCGGGTGCAAGTCTTTCGATTTGACGTCTCTTCGGCAACTTGGGAGTCGATGGGGATGAAATGGTGATGATGAGGACAACACAACACCCACTCCCTGAGCGGAGAAAATCTCCGACCCAGCCCGGAATCGAACCCGGTCCCTTAGGACTGACATTCTGTCGCGCTGACCACTCAGCTACCGGGGGCGGGCTGTTATTTTCAACAAATCTCTTTATTTAGTATTGAAAAGCAGTTTCTCAGATGATTAAAAGTAATTAAAAGGAACATAGATGAAAAGTACAGTAAATTTTGTATAATTGACAACAGAAATTCAGTTCCGAACTTCTAGTAGATTGAACAAGAATAACATTTGGCTGCCATGGAACTAATGTGGTATGAGTAGTTGGCCTCAGAATAGGAAATAACATTTTTGAATTGTACATTCAAGTACAGTTTTGTACATCATGTATTTCACAATACCACCTTCTTGTCCGTGCTGCCCCCTAACCTTCTCTTCTATTCCTTCCCCTACAACCGCGTTCCAGGCCCACACGATTGTTAGATTTTCATCCCGCTTTACATACTAAATTACCCGTCCACTATACTCATATACTTTTCTACTTGCCACATAGGTGTATATACCCTATATTCGTATGATCATAAAACTTTATCTTCTTTCCATTTCGCGTTGCTGACCCCCGACTGAATCTAGACTGAGCCTCGGCATTTCCCTTTCTAGATTTCCTATTACGTTGAGACTTGTGACATTCTGTACTCTGACTCATAGAATATTATCCCACCGTTGGTTATCCTAGCCTTTTCTCACGGTTACCTCCCTATTGTCAGGCCCCGCCAGGAAATGGGGTATTAAACTGTGGTGTCACCGCCAGACACCACACTTGCTAGGTGGTAGCCTTTTAAATCGGCCGCGGTCCGATAGTATACGACGGACCCGCGTGTCGCCACTATCAGTGAATCCAGACCGAGCGCCGCCACACGGCAGGTCTATAGAGACGTACTGGCACTGGCCCCAGTTGTACAGCCGACGTTGCTAGGAAAGGTTCACTGAGAATTACGCTCTCATTTGCCGAGACGATAGTTAGCATAGCCTTCAGCTAAGTCAATTGCTACGACCTAGCAAGGCGCCATTTATCCTTTGCTATGTATCTAATGACGCATATACTGTATCAACAAGACAAATGTTCACCAATTGTGGATTAAAGTTAAGTATTCCAGCAGCTACGTACTTTTCTTTATAGCATTAATTACGTATCCTGTTTCAGACCTCACGCCAGCCTGCGTGAGTTTAAGCGCGTGCCTTTCGGTTACCCGTCACTGTGGATTGGCTGTCTTGCCAGTCCACAAGATAAACCGAAATATTTTGCCAATGCAGAGATCAGCATTTTTCAATTACACGACACTCTTCCTGTGGACACACATTATGTATCTTTCGTGCAGTGGTTTCCATTGGTTTCTGCATCCTTATGCCTCACATCAGTGCTGATTCTTCCGCCTTTTATGGGCAATTTCCCAACCAACAGGGTGCAGAAACCGACGTATCACTCAAAGCGGCTTCTGACCTGCAACTGAAAGATGTAATCTGAAAAAATCGTTCTACAGCCGGTCCTCAAGAATGCACACTCTTAGTAAATAACTGCCTTCGCGTATGTACGGCTGGAATGTGCCATCTGAAAAACAATAAAAGGCCTACTGAAGTGCGATCATTGATCTCCGCTGCATTTCTGGTGAGTCCTTCGTCCTCACAGATGCAGTTCTGGAGCGCAGCCTGGGCGACCAGCCGATAGCATTCCCTCTGGCGCCAGGTATCGTGCTGGTCTACAGGTATTTGTCATCCTGAGGCCGCCGACTCTTATGGTGACTGCACTCTGCTCTCCAGGGAAACTTCCAGGTAAACAGAAGCCAACTTCATTCCTTACACTCTTTCTCACAGCTCGCATGCAGACTGCAAACCTAGGATGCAGCTGACGTTACTGGAAAAATGCTCTACACACGCTTGATCTTTACAAGTCACAATGAAGAGATCAACAAAATTGATGTGTGGATCACGTAACCACTCGACACTCTCCGTGAATCCGTGAAACATAGCATGAGTTTAATTAGTTTCCAAATTAAAAAAACGGCATTAAGAGATGAATTAATATGAGAGGAGGCATCTCGTCCTCAGGTTTCTGCCTGTCACCACCTCCGCAGTTCCGGTACCAAAGTTTAAACGAGAGATACCGTACCAAACAGGTCAGGGTGTAGCACAAGACATCGATCTTCCATTTAGCAATTAACTCATTGAAATAAACGACCAAGGAAAAGATACAGGAAATGGCCTTCTGAACCTTTAAACTAGTCACTTATTCCACAAGCATACCACTTGAGCCACTGATTATTTCTTCCACAACGCTGGACAGTCCCTTCAGTAGTTTTATTGCTTTATTATCAGCGTTAAAATGGAGGCCACCTTGTCTTACTTCACTCTTACTAGATAAACCTTACAGTAGTTCGCTGACTAAACGCACATTCACACGTTATTTGCTTTATAAAGTTCGATCTGTCTGGTTGTGTGGGGGACAAAGACTATTCGCGTCCGTGACATACCATAAGTCACACGTGTCCTCCGGGTGCTGCTAAAGAACAGTCACTTCAAGGCAGATATCGACAGCCAAGAAGCAGAGGCGGCCAGATAATCTCAAAGATCTCCTGGCTATAACGAATCTTTCACAAGATATGGACCCACATGGTTCTTCTCAGGACCCTCAAGCTATCAGGATATGTCAAATCAACCGTGAAGTCGTAAGCAAATCCAAACGCCAAGTGTTACAGAAGACTTTATCAAAATAAAACATCCATGTTGTTGTTGCTCAGGGAACTCATACTGAAAACGAAGAGCAAATTAACCAGCGAGGAAAAATTCCAGGCTTTTAATTACTAGGAGCTACGTACCACCGTGCTTATGGAGTGGCAACATACATACGATCTTCAGTCAAGAATGCACATCGACGCTCTGCATTTGATCTTAATGACATCCACGAAGACACCATAAGGATAGGAGAACTAACGGTAATAAATGTATACAAACACCCAGCTGTCTCTTGGCCTCCAGAAGTCATCCCCTTATCACAACACCTCGCCACATACCTCGGAGATTTTAACAGCCATCACACTCAATGGAAGTGTAAGGAAAGTGATGGAAATGGTGAAGCCATTGTAAACTGGGCAGAAGACAATAGCTTATATTTGGTGTTTAATGCATAGGATAAAGAAACGTTCGTTTCAGCAGCTTGGAGATAGCAGTATAATCCCGATCAATGATGTCTAACAATTAACTAAAATAAATTACCTCCCCAAAGTTCGCGGTTCGTATTACAACGTTTCCCACACAGCCAACACCGTCCAATCTTAACTGAAATAGAGACAAATGTCCCCTTTCCATGACCTAGACTGAACTTCAGGAAAGCAATGGGGGTTGTATCTGCTAAAAAACTGGAATTCCCCCCAAAAGCAGAAAACTACGAGAGGCTTTTAGGACCTATGATAAGTGCAGCAAAGAAGCCAATGCCTAGGGGCTACCGGAAGCAATATGTTCCAGGTTGGCATGAAACTACTGAGAAACACTATGATGAATATCTAAAAAGCGAGGACCCAGAAATAGCGGACAAACTACTTCATAACCTCAACACATCCAGACGCATTAAGGGGACAGAGACTATTGAGTTACTCAGTTTTCGAACATCACGTAGAAAAGCATGGTGATTAACAAAGAAGCTGGATGGAAACAAAGTTAAAGCAAGGAGCAACACTCAAATATCAGCTAATAGGATAGTTTCACTCTACCGTCCACATCAAGAGCACCAAGGGAGAAAACTTGCACAAGATACATCAGACGCAAGCTTTCATTGCTTAAGAAGAACACGAAGGAACGATTTGACTTCTCAAGAACTTTCTCTATACCTGAAATTTCAGCTGCTTTTAAAACTCTAAAACCCAGAAAGGTAGCGGGAAATGATGGAATCCACCCAGAATTTCTTCTACATAGTGCGGACTACACAAAAAATGGCTGGCGCATTTCTTCTCTGATGTTATATCATCTGGTTCAATCCCACAAAAAATGAAGCATTCAAAAATCATAGCAATACTCAATCCCGGCAAGGCACCAGATCAGCCTAAAAATTACCTCCCAGTCGCACTACCGAGCACTGTTTATAATTTCCTTGAAAGAATTCTTACAATCGGATTACTTCAGCAATATTTCAGAACCTTTCTCTTGAGCAAGCAGGATTCCATCCAGGACAGAGATGCACTGCTCATGTATTATCTTTAACAACGTTTATTGAAGCAGGATACAAAATGCAGCAGGAAACATCAGTCACTTTTGTCTATTTCGGTGCAGCGTATGATACAGTTTTGAGGCATGGACTGCTTTATAAATTCTTGCAACTTGTCCCATGAATATGGACAACAGAACTAATTGACAACATGTTAACTGCAAGGACAGTTACTGTAACTACAGAAAAAGACACTAGCTGCGCAAAATTGTTGAGTAATGACTTGCCACAGGGATCCATCCTTGCTCCTCTCTTATTTAATCTACATACATATAATATTTCTCCAACACAATCCAGAAAGTTTGGCTATGCAGATGACTGGGCAATAACTACCCAATGCAAAAATTTTGAAAGAATTGAAGAAACCCTAACTGCTGATCTACATATCTTAAGCCACTGTTTCCGCAAATTTAGGTTCCAACCGAACTCAAACAAAACAGAAGTTTGAAGTTCTCATCTGTCCAGTAGATTGGCACACAGAGCCCTCGATGTCTATTTTAAAGGAGACAAACTTCAGCATAATATGTACCCAAAATATCTTGGGGTCACGTTGGGTAGGACACTTTCTTTTAATGAGCACTTGACGCTAACATCTGCTAAGCTCACAACCAGAAACAGCATTATTCATAAACTCTGAGGTTGTCGTTAGAAATCGTCAGCAAACACTCTCCGTGTATCAGCACTCGGTTTGGTACACTCAGCTGCAGAGTACTGTCTGTACTGGCTTAATAGTCCACATGTAAAAATGGTAGACATACAACTTAATGATGTCATGCGCATTGTCAGTCCATACGATCTGTTCCCACATACGCGCTACCTATCTCGAGCCACATTCGACCTCCTGACATCAGACGTAAGAGCGCGGTACTGCGTGAATAACAGCAGATTGCTAATAACACGGACCTTCCAATAGTGGACGACGTATCCCCTTGAGCGAAAATAGACTAAGATCAAGACATTCCACTCTCATCACAGACAGGACTCTCATGGAAACTGAATTAAATCCGATAAATGAACGGAAACGCTGCTGGCAACAAAACTGTTCCCCAGAATGCCTGAAGCTGCTCTGCATCCAAAAGAAACGCCCTGGATTCAAACAGACTCGGACAATTTGCACTACCTTGAACCGCATCCGAACTGGCCATGGACGATGTGCAGACACTCTCTACAAGTGGGGCAAATCTTCGTCACCATTCTGTGACTGTGGTGCGGGACGACAGACAGTTGCTCAAGTTGTATCGACATGCCCCGCACGTGCCTACTAGGGTCCTTTCGAAGATTTCCTCACATCGACGAGTTATGTTATAAAATATACAAAAGACCTTCATATTCTTATACAACTGTTATTATTAGTGTTTTTTGTGCTGCTGAGCTGTGCTTAAATGCTGATGTGTTATAATTTGTAGTTTTTATATATGTATTGCCATACGATAAAAATAACCCTCCCATTCTATGAATATTCACACTTCGACGCTGCCCATTGCTCCTCGATCACCGGATACTCACAAATTGCCTGGTAAGAGAACAGCAATAACTTCATTCACACGGTAACTGAACAGTGTTCGATTCCTTCAATTAACATTCCATGTCTAATATCGACACACACAGACAGACATGCACACGCATTCAAGCACGCATACATTCAGCGAAGCATTATTTGTAACCTGGTACACAAATATATTCAAAATTTGCGAAACATTAGTAACGCGTCGACAGAACGAAAATAATTTTAACTAGCCAAAAGAAAATGTTAAAAGAGATGCCTGGCTGTGACGTGTAGGACAGGCTGTGTTTACTTCGCAGTGTCGTTCGATCAAAACGTTTTGGTTTTTACAGGAAAAGAGCAAGGAAAATGCATAAAATTCCATGGGTAATATGAACTTCGCTATAAACTTCCCAACAAATCACCCTCTTTCACCATGTCAAGAGGATTTCTATTTAGTGTCAAATAACGAAACACTATATATATATATATATATAAGATGAACATCAACAAAAGCAAAACGAAGATAATGGAATATAGTTGAATTAAGTCGGGTGATGCTGAGGGAATTAGATTAGGAAATAACACTTAAAGTAGTAAAGGAGTTTTGGTATTTGGGGAGCAAAATAACTGATGATGGTCGAAGTAGAGAGAATATAAAATGTAGACTGGCAATGGCAAGGAAAGCGTTTCTGAAGAAGAGAAACTCGTTAACATCGAGTATAGATTTAAGTGTCAGGAAGTCGTTTCTGAAAGTATTTGTGTGGAGTGTAGCCATGTATGGAAGTGAAACATGGACGATACATAGTTTGGACAAGAAGAGAATAGAAGCTTTCGAAATGTGGTGCTGCAGAAGAATGCTGAAGATTAGATGGGTAGATCACATAACTAATGAGGAGGTATTGAATAGAATTGGGGAGAAGAGGAGTTTGTGGCACAACTTCACAAGAAGAAGGGACGGTTGGTAGGACATGTTCTGAGGCATCAAGGGATCACATATTTAGCATTGTAGGGCATCGTGGAGGGTAAAAATCGTAGAGGGAGACCAAGAGATGAATACACTAAGCAGATTCAGAAGGATGTAGGTTGCAGTAAGTACTGGGAGATGAAGAAACTTGCACAGGATAGAGTAGCATGGAGAGCTGCATCAAACCAGTCTCAGGACTGAAGACAACAACAACAACAACGAGACACGTTTTTTTTCTTTGGATGGAGAAACGATGTATAATTTATCCTTATGTTTCTGTATTATGTTCAAAGTTGGTGAAGGATCAGAGACAGATTAAGCCCCAGCATCTGAATGTAATCCAACAAAGCAACAACGCAATGGAAGCACAAGATCCGACCGACCATACGAAGACACAATGCAAGTTTCATTACTACTGCGGGGGTGTATCATCATTAAAAAGAAGAATTCACTTGCTAACATAAATTTACTACAAATGACCTATCCTTCAGATACATGGTCATGAATAAGTCATTTTATGAAACAGCTCTGTTTTCTTACAATTTATCCCGATATAACTGGGTTAGCACGCATCTCAGTAAGGAATAAGGTAAAGCATTGAAATGATTAGATGGTAAACGGAAAAGAGCCTGACTGTTAGGAAATGGAAATCACGTCAATCCTTTTTCCTTATACTCATGCTTGGTTTACTTTTTGTTTTCTTTCTTCTTTATTTATCCCAGTGCAACAGCCCTTTGCGGTCTTTGCTGGTATCCGTAATTTGGACGTTTACTGCCTAATCCGTGATTCACGGTCTATGCTTCCTTCTGTAAATTCTCCTTCATTGACGCGAGCGCTTAAGCAAAGTTTGTTTTGCACAAACAGAAGAACATATTAGAAAAAGCTGAGACTCCTCATCTAGCTTACCTTTGCAGGACCTAGCCACATGCTCCATTAGATCACCCTAACTTTGATTTTCTAGGCCTTCACTCACAACAAGGAAGGGAGTGAATCTTGTTGCTACACAAATAACCTGCTACGGACTCCTAAACAACAAGCATAACTTCTCACGTCCGCCTTATTCCTCAAGGTCTCGGTGCTCTCTGACCTGAATCTCAAACAAATACCAGGGTCCGGCGTGCTTTTGAAGCGGACCAACCTATTGTAGATGTTGTAACACAAATAATCGATAGATTTAGGTATATTTCCTATAAGTTGTCTACTAACATTGTACACTAGTTTATCTGCGTAATCAAGATCTTTCGTCGTGTAAATATGTAATAATTATGTTAATTATTTTGCCGTTTTAAGGAATTATGTTGTAATTTTACCCTCGGTTTTATATGTAGTAGTCTGTGAATGTAATAATTTGTAAAAACGATGTATATTTCACTGGTCCACTAGTAGGGAAGCTAAATGTAAAACCTGTGGTAACGCCCCGCCGCTACGGAAGTAGTTTGGCTGGACTGAGCTGGACGTGGCGCGCAAGGTGCTTGATTTCTTTAAGGCGACTGGCATATTCCATTTCTGACAGTGACACTGAGTGGTCAGCGGCAACCTTGGTCAGCCATTGTGGCTAATTTGGGTGTATAAATTGAGGCAAGAAGAGCTTGCAAACATGTAAATTAGCCTCGGATGGAATGTAAAATGGCTTGTCGACCATGGTATCATTCTTGGCACTCTTTGTTTAAATTTACGACGCTAAGAAGATTTACATCATGGCGTGGATAACATCAGGAACCATGGTTGCTTACCACCAGTTTTGTAGCCGCTCTAATTTTCCGCAAGAGCCACCACCTTCAGCAGAACTGTTATTTAAGTATGTACATCTAATGGACCAGATATTATGTATTGAGCAATAACTTTTTGTGGAACTCATAACTTCCGTGTGCAAATCAGTGGTTATCCCCAGTCACATTCCTAGACGACGTCCTTTTTATTAAAGTGACAACTTTGGCAGTAAAACGTTTTTAGTTTCATTAACTATGTGGGCTATGAAGTTTGGTTAGTTTTCTGTACTGTAATAAGTGATTTATTCCATATAATTTTTTATCTTAAAGTTTCATAAAGTGTGTTCATAAAGAAGAATTTAAAACAATCAATAACAAAAATATAAAGTGGTTATAACTGTCTGTAAGTAAAAGTTATAAAAAGCTAACAGTATTATGTCGCTATGAAAACGCTTGTAAACTAGTAATTGTTTATTTTTATATGTTGTCTTAAAGTAATTTTTCAAGTTGTGTAGGCATTTACAAAGCCAGCATGACTTTGAGTTCTTTGAGATACTAGTTTCTAGGTCCCTTGTTAACTGTTCAACAAATTTTTCGTTATTCAGTATACTTCAACTACTTACTAGAGATATTTGCCATTTCCTTAATTTGGTGTGTTACCATTTACAGTTATTTTGATTCTTCAAACTATACCAGTTTAAGGAACCCCATAAGCTACTTTATTTATGTAATACACGAGAGTAAAGGCTCTTTCTGGAAAAGTGCAGCAACCAGTACAATCATTTTCTCTCCACCAAAGTTTTCTTATAAATAATATCTGTACTACCAATTTGTACACAGTAACTTCGTGTGCAAATTTCTGTAGCCCATAGTAACCAGTACTTTCGTAAATCATGATATTTTTGTGATGGCTAGTTAAAACAATAGTAGTTCAAGCTAATGCCAGTTAGAATTTGTTAGTAGGTTCGTATGTCCTTTTGCATTTGTTCACTATACTGCATAGAAGTTTCTACCAACAGTAAGTGTTAGTGTGAAACAGTGTGTACTGCTGCGTTTGTTGGTCATTGTATGTTCTGCATAAGGATTAGCTGTTGTGTTGTTTGCTAGAGCAAGTTAGTGTATAATATTGGGAGTAACTGTGTTAGAAGATATTAGTTAGGTTACCAAGTGAGGTTAGTTTTATTTGGTGAAATTTATTTCCGCTTTGCTATAAAACGTGATACCGCTTTGTCTAATTACGCTGGTGACCGCATGTATATATAATTATAGTCCACTTTCGTATTCGTAGAACGTCAAATCAAAACCCATTTGCTTTGCTGTTGTTACTGTTTCACTGACTTTGCCATTACAAGATTACAGCCTGAATTCTTGTCATTGGGTACAGTCACAGTCAGGCTAAAACTACTTACAGATGGTTGAAATTATCGGAGACTGTCAATTTGGTAAGGACCGATAGCGTTAAAACATCAGCAAAAAAAGGTAAAGAGGTAATTCAAAGGTATTTATTTGAAAATGTAAAGAAGCCTACTTCTTAAATAATGCGCGCTATAGATGTAAAGATTGCATAAGTAGCTCAGAGTATCGGCTGATAAGAAAAGTGATCAGTAATACAGCCCTGTCACTTTGTAACAGACGTCACCAACATCTTAAACCCATGCCAGAGGTGTATGATCCTAAGTTATCACCATCTTCCTCAGCTCAACGTCTCACTGGTCCTGACGGAATGCTCGCTCAGGTGTTCAGAGAGGCAGAAGCGAAGACTTGCAGATGTGACATCATTGTTGTCAGTGTGGTCGTGATCCTCATCAAGTGTGTGTGTGTGTGTGTGTGTGTGTGTGTGTGTGTGTGTGTGTGTGTGTCTGCGTGGTTGTAGGTAACGAAAAATATGGAAAGACAAAGCGGTATGAAATTTTTTTATGTTATTAATTAACTTGTTTCAAGTACTTACAAAGACAAGGGCACTATACGTAAGATATAAGCCGAGGCAGTGCACTTTTTATCAAGACACTGGCTTCGGATTCGAGAGGCTGGAAGGTCACGTTGATTTAGGGTTTCCTTGGTTTCCACTTTTGGCAAATGCAGGATCATCCCTTGGGCAAGGGTAGAGACAACCACCTGTTCCATCTTCGCTGAACGCAAGTGTATAAATATTTATACGTTGTTAGGGTTCTGTATCTCAGTCGACAAAAGAGGAACCCTTATAAGTTCAGTTTGTTGTCCGTCAGTCTGTCTGTCTATCTGACCAAGTGTTAAGAACCCTTTTTCTCAGTAACAGGTGGACTTATAAAGTTGAAATTTATATCACAAACTGAGGCCTATGGTCCCTTGATGTAGCAAAATAATTTAAGCTTCTAAGTAAATACAGTCATAAGATATGGTCATTTATGTAACATATTTTCATTTTCGCAGACTGACTCATCAAAACTTACAGGGTACTTTCCGTTGATCTAGAACCATGAAATTTGGCCAACATCAATGTTTCACATAAAACGTAAAGTAAAACTTCGGATGTTGTCAATTTCTGATCATATCGCACGACAAAAATGTTTTTAGATATTCGTTATCCTTCTGTTTGTATTCTGTCTATTAAAATCCCTTTTTATCTGGAAGGGGTAGACTACCAAGTCGAAATTTATGTCACATACTACATCTACAGGGTGTTGGTGGTGTAAAAGTTTTAAGGTTTTAGGTCAATGTAATGAAACGACACGGCCACTCATGTCACATATTTTGATGCTCACAAACTCTCATCAGAACTACTTCTCGTTGAGCTCGAATCATTTAAATGATGACTTGTCTGTAAATAGTACGTAGTTGAAGGACAAATATCTTCAGAATCCCGGGCGTAATAAAATTTGGGAAGAAGCAAGGTTTGACAGTACCAGTAAGGGAAAAAATCCGAAAATTGTTAATCTAGAGTTACATAACACGACAAAACTATTTTTTTTCTATAGTAATCCGTTTGTGTCTCTGCTAGTCTGTTAAGGCCATCTTCCCTCAGAAATTACGATGGCAGCTGCTAAGTTACTGAAAAAATTGAAATTTAAAGTTAAAACAATTTCAAAATCTCAGTATTCCCGGGATATCTTGTCAGTATGGATATCGATAACAGGCCAAAAAACCGAGTTTCTCGATTACCGGAATGGATTAATTATCTACATACATAATTACGTTTGTACGGATACCTCAGATGGCGAATCCTATTCGCAACTGGCCAGTATTTTTATATGTGACTTGCATTTTCCTCTTGTTGACAAATGCTACATTGTTGCAAGACGGCTCTCGGATGAATAAATTATTAATCTTCATATTAATTCCATGCGTTTCACCTCCTTAGTATTAACTGACGTCATGATTTCATCGTATTTAATTTCGCTTTATGAGATTGCGCATCATGCTCAAGCGGAGTGAGTGGCTACAGAAATTCACCACTGAGGTTGTCAGACGATGAGATGCCACGTGTATTCTGTTGTGCACAAGGGTCAATGTTGCCTGTATTTTAAAATTTCCGCTAGAAAGTTAGTTAGAAGCCTTTTTTTAATTCATAAATAAATAGTTCGGTCATTTGCACAATGACTTGTCTGTGAATAGTACGCGATTTGAGGACCAACACTTCAGATTCCCCTGCATAGTGATCTTTGGGTCCTGAATTGTTTCACAGCTCCAAACAGTCGCGACTCCAAAATGCCTGCGTAACATAATCAGTAAACAATTGTGGCGTGGTCTGTAATGCACAGCGATGTTGTTTAGTGACGATCACTCGGAACGTTCGCAGCAATGCAGAGTCGTTGGATGAGGCATGTGTCGTTGCCTAGCAATATTGCGATTTCTGACGAAGCTATATCAGTGTCGTTACGAAATCGTGCGCTAACTAAAACCGAGAAGCTATCGATATTCTTTTGTGAAGTGATACACCTTTTCTTACAGCACAAGAGCAGCTGTCAGAACCTCGTTGTGAGTTTTTGAGCTTCGCAAGAAGTCTGAGCTCCAGTTTTGGGGGCAAGGGAGGACACAAGTGCTAACAGGTAAGATCCACGGCCTTGCTGCCACTCATTATTCGTCCTGCAGCACGTAATGTAATGTAATTATTGTCACTATAACGTAGACCTTCTGTTTGAGCGTATAAGTAGAGAATTAGCGTGGCACACTGAAGCTTTGTTTCCCAATGCTGATGCGAGTTGCCCACACATGTTTCCTACCTGGTCTCCCTATCGGAGGTACATCTCTTGGTGAGATTTGTAAAGAGCAGCGATTCCTGTCAGCTTGCCACGTAACTCAAAACCTTTGTTGAATGAATTTGTGTAATCTGCTTATTGCATAATGTGACATTCGCGTATTGTCATAGTGTGTCAGAAGTTTTATGGGATAAAGTAGAGATTCCGATTGTCTATTTTGATCAACGATGTAATGATCAATGCGCCTGTGCGTCAGGACGCATAATGAACATGACATCACATCCTTGGAAATATTTTACTGCTATTTGAAGAGAAAGTTTTCATCACGCGAATTGTGTATGAGGGTAAGAAATAGCACAAGTTACAAATACCATGCGCAGTCATAGATTGATAATGTAGTACAGTTACCAGAGAGAGACCGAAACGTATCGCAGAAAAAGCTATTCGATGGTACCGATTTTAATTTCTAGCACGCAGCGGTATTTTTCTGACCCATTGCACGGACTGAAAACTGGAACTAGCGAAAATATGAAATCTGAAGTGTTGGCAGAAGAGCCAACACTGTGTTGCTAGAGGAGGCCGAAATGCACGCTTTTAAACTCACGCAGACTGGCGCGAGGTCTGGAACAGTTAAGGGAATTAATAGTAGCAAATAAAGTACGTAGTTGTTATAATACTTAACTCTAATCCACAGTTGGTGTACATCGCTCTTCACGGTACATGTTATAATGTCAATATCAAATGCTATGGCGCCTTGCTAGGTCGTAGCAAATGACGTAGCTGAAGGCTATGCTAACTATCGTCTCGGCAAATGAGAGCGTAGTTGTCAGTGATCCATCTCTGGCTAAGTCGGCTGTACAACTGGGGCGAGTGCTAGTACGTCTCTCTAGACCTGCCGTGTGGTGGCGCTCGGTCTGCAATCACTGACAGTGGCGACACGCGGGTCCGACGTATACTAACGGACCGCGGCAGATTTAAAGGCTACCACCTAGCAAGTGTGGTGTCTGGCGGTGACACCACAAAATAGAACAACAGTATAGAGCAATTAAATTCGAAATGTACTACAAGAGGTGATGTCACAGCAAGTCATTACCATTACGTCCGTGGTGAAAGCGCTGCAAATTCCTCTCGATACGTTTCATGTTCTCAAATTACCACCAAACTTTTTACCTTTTCGATGACATATCGGTAACATCTGTGATTACTCCTGCATCGCTTAGTGTAATTTTTGTCATCTGTGAAGTGGTAGTCGAGTTGAACACTGTTGCCATGCTGCGTACACTTACCCCTCAATCCCTGGGGTTTTCAACATAATTTCCGGTAAATCTGCTTGATTTTCACGTATACGGGATTTTTCTCATTGCGAAAAGTAATTATTTTGTCGCACGTGTAAGTGTTTTGTCAACATGGTGGCGAGTATATAATATGGACTTAGGGGCAATTTTCTGTTGCGAAATTCAGCGCGCTCTGTTCCTCCATAAGATCCAGAGCGATGTGGACAACGGCGCTCAGTTTCGTGTCGTGTTCCTTGACTTCAGGGAGGCTTTCGACAAATGGCGCTGAGCACTATGGGACTTAACATCTGAGGTCATCAGTCTCCTAGACTTAGAACTACTTAAACCTAAGTAACCTAAGGACATCACACACATCCATGCCCGAGACAGAATTCGAACTTGCCATCGTAGCAGCTGCGTGGATCCGGACTGAAGCGCCTAGAACCGCTCGGCCACAACGAAGCTTTTGACACTGTCGAACACTGCCGGTTAGTGAAGAAAATACGAGCTCACTGAGTATCGGACCAGAGTGGTTACAGGATTCAGCACTTCCTCGCAGATAGAACTCAACATGTCGATGTTAGCGGAACGAAGACTAAGAGATGTACAGGTGATTTCTGGAGAAAAAGAAAATGTGACAGAATGCACTGTTGCTGCTTCCATTGTATATAAATTACCTAATAGAGAGCGTCCGAAGCTCTTGAAATCTGTTGACAGGCGATGCAGTAGTCTATAAGAAAGTGGCAATGCCAGAAGAGAGTATCGGTTTTGCAGAATTGCAGTCGGAATGTCGATGAATCGTGTAGCCTCTGGCAGTTGACACTGAACGTAAACAGATGTAACAAAGCGCATATATAGGAAAAAAACTGTACAACTACATTACTGATGACAAATTGCTGAAGACAACATACACCATAAAATATTTAGGAGTATCCATAGTGACCTTAAGTGGAAACGACTACTTCAGTAGGAACAGCAGACACCACAGTGTGATTCACTGGAAGAATACTAAGGAAATCTAATTCATCTACGAAACAAGTGGCTCCCAAAGCGCTTCTTTGCCTGATTCTTGAGTATGGTCCATTAACCTGGGACACGTACCAGGGAGCACTGATAGAAAGAGGTGGAGAAGATCCAACGGAGAGGGCGCTTTTCGTTGCGGGATCGTTTAGGCGGCGCTAGAGATGGTCAGCGAAAGCCAGTGGCGCACGCTACAAAGCGAGGCGTTCTGAATAACCGAGAAGACTGCTACTGAAATTTCGAGACAGTGATTTCTGAGAAGAATCAGACAACATATTACTTCCCCCACAACATACTTGTCGCGAAAAGACAACGACGAAAAATTTGATCTAGTGTAAAGCCTCATCGAAGTCATTACTCCCACGCGACATTCGCGAGTGGAACAGAGAAGGAGGTATCAGTTAGTGGTGCCGGAAGTACCATCCGCCATACACCGATAGGTGGCACGTGGAGTACTGATGAAGATGTAAATGTACGTTCTTTTTCAATACTCTGAGACAAAGACTGACGCGGTGAACCATGGCACTGGTGTACCGAGTGACGGATCGCCAGCTGTCCTCAGGTTTTTAGACGCTGCGAACTGCTTATGCTTCGTGTCATCGCTGCGTATTTAGCTGTCCAGTTGGTTCATGTCACCACCCACACGTTGTCACCGGTGCTGATACCTCGCAGCACCGTTACGACTTACAAGTGCTATAAACGTCCTCTTCACAGAGGAAGACTGCACTGCAGTTCTTTCGCTAGATTGTCGCACAGATGACAAAATGGTACATATCGAAATAGATGACGGAGGGATAGAAAAACAATTAAAATCGCTGGACTTGATGGGATACCAGTTCGATTTTACACAGAGTACGCGAAGGAAATTGCCCCCCTTCTTGCAGCGATGTACCGTAGGTCTCTAGAAGAGCGTAGCGTTCCAAAAGATTGGAAAAGGGCACAGGTCATCCCCGTTTTCAAGAAGGGACGTGGAACAGATGTGCAGAAGTATAGAGATATATCCCTAACGTCGATCACTTGTAGAATTTTGGAACTCGTATTATGTTCGAGTATAATGACTTTTCCGGAGACTAGAAGTCTACTATGTAGGAATCAGCATGCGTTTCGAAAAACACGATCGTGTGAAACCCAGCTCAGGCCATTCGTCCACGAGACTCAGAGGGCCATAGGCACGGGTTTCCAGGTAGGTGCCGTGTTTCTTGACTTCCGCAAGGCGTTTGATACAGTTCCCCAAAGTCGTTTAATGAACAAAGTAAGAGCATTTGGATTATCAGATCAATTGTGTGATTGGATTGAGAGTTCCTGGATAACACAACGCAGCATGTCATTCTCAATGGAGAGAAGTCTTCCGAAATAAGAGTGATTTCAGGTGTGCCGTAGGGGAGTGTCGTAGGACCGTTACTATTCACAATATATATAAATGACCTTGTGGATAACATGGGAAGTTCACTGAGGCCTTATGAAGATGATGCTGTAGTATATCGAGAGGTTGCAAAAATTGAAAATTGTACTGAAATGCGGGAGGATTTGCAACGAATTGACGCATGGTACAGGGAATGGCAATTGAATCTCAATGGAGACAAGTGTAATGTGCTGCGAATACAAAGAAAGAAAGATCCTTTATCATTTAGCTACAATATTGCAGCTCAGCAACTGGAAGCAGTTAATTCCATAAATTATCTGGGAGTAGGCACTAGGAGTGATTTACAATGGAATGACCATATAAAAGTAATCGTCGGTAAAGCAGATGCTAGACTGAGATTCCTTGGATGAATCCTAAGGAAATGCAGTCCGGAAACAAAGGAAGTAGGTTACAGTACACATGTTCGCCCACTGCTTGAATGTAGCTCACCGGTGTGTGATCCGCACCAGATAGGGTTGATAGAAGAGACAGAGAAGATCCAACGGAGAGCAGCGAGCTTCGTTACAGGATCATTTAGCAATCGCGAAAGCGTTACGGAGATGATAGATAAACGCCAGTGGAAGACTCTGCAAGAGAGACGCTCAGCAGGTCGGTACGGGCTTTTGTTGAAGTTTCGACAACATAACTTCACCGAGGAGTCAAGCCGTATTTTGCTCCCTCCTACGTATATCTCACGAAGAGACCATGAGGATAAAATCAGAGAGGTTAGAGCCCACACAGAGGCATACCGACAATCTCTCTTTCTACGAACAATACGAGACTGGAATTGAAGGGAGAACCGATAGAGGTACTCAAGGTACCCTCCGCCACACACCGTAAGGTGGCTTGCAGAGTGTGGATGTAGATGTAGGTGTAGAAATGTGAAAGCAGGTCAAGACAAGTCAGTACAGAAATATTAGAATATTGTGGAGTCAGGATAACGGTTACAATACTTTCATAAGCAGATACAACCCACATTATAAACCACTAATCTACTAAAATCATTTGGTTCTCTCGAAAGAACGTGGTGCCTTTTATTATACATTTAGAAGTGATTGATGCAACTTTTTGCAATATAGTGTAGGTGGCAGACGGTACTCTTATCTAAATCCCTGGATTATTTCACTTTCCGACTTCCGGTTATGATTTTAATATGTGTTCTGGGATATATACTTTTCATTACTCTTGCTAACTGCTGCAGAAGATCCTTACCCCTTACGCCTTCGAGTAATTTCTTTCGTTTAAGCTTTTGAAATACTTTTTATTGCTAGCAACTGTTAAACGTGTTATGACGAAAATGGTTTGTGCACGATCTGCTTTTACAGAAATCGTTCTGTGCGTAATTTACAACTGGTTCTGCCGTTACACTAACTGTACTCTGTACATTGTGCGAAAGGAAGGAGGGAAGGCCGGCCCTTGTGGCTGAGCGGTTCTAGGCGCTTCAGTCCGGAACTGTGCTGCTGCTGCGGTCGCAGCTTCGAATCCTTCCTCGGGCATGGATGTGTGTGGTACCCTTAGGTTAGTTAGGTTTGAGTAGTTCTAAGTCTAGGGGACTGATGAACTCATATGTTAAGTCCCATAGTGCTTAGAGCCATTTTTTTAAGGAGGTTCAGATGGTTCAAATGGCTCTGAGCACTATGGGACTTAACATCTGTGGTCATCAGTCCCCTAGAACTTAGAACTACTTAAACCTAACTAACCTAAGGACATCACAAACATCCATGCCCGAGGCAGGATTCGAACCTGCGACCGTAGCGGTCGCGCGGTTCCGGACTGAGCGCCTAGAACCGCTAGACCACCGCGGCCGGCTTTGAAGGAGGTTCAAATGGCTCTGAGCACTATGGGACTTAACTGCTAAGGTCGTCAGTCCCCTAGAACTTAGAACTACTTAAACCTAACTAACCTAAGGACATCACACACATCCATGCCCGAGGCAGGATTCGAACCTGCGACCGTAGCGGCCACGCGGTTCCAGACTGTAGCGCCTTTAACCGCTTGGCCACACCGGCCGGCTTTGAAGGAGGGAAGATTAGGTTTAATGTGCAGTTGATATCATTATACAAAGTCACACCTGGAATGTTTCAAGCATGAGGAAGGAGATCGGCCGTGACCTTTCAAAGGAAGCATGCCGTCATGTGCCTGAAGCGATATAGATCATTCACGGAAAACACGCGGATTTGAACCGTCGTCCACCAGAACGCGAATCCAGAGTTCTAACATCTACGCTATCTCACTCTGTACTATCTGCGAATGTATTTCATAATTTGTGCAAAATGAAGCTATAAATACTTAACTTCTGGTTTCCGTTCTGTTTTCATTTTCAAGTACGGGATACACCAATGACATACTAAATTTCTATTGCGCCTATTCCAACAACAGTTTAAAATCTTTAATTTCTGTCTTTCAGTTTTTTATGCGTGCTTAAACAATTTAGAATTTCTACATCCTAGATCTTTTTCTATCTTACCAGGACACTTTTGAGCCCAAACGCTCAGAACCGCACGAAACCACGCTTAGACTTAGCACTCAACCGTAAGAACAACAGCGGTCTGTGTAATTTCCAGGCAAAACTCCGAACTCGTCTGCTAGCGCCATCAGATGGTGACGTGTTGTAGCTGCACTAACAAGTGCTGGACTTGCGTAAATGGTGCAGTTGCAGTAAGTATCTGTCTCTTGCAGTGTTCGCATGCTGGTTACTGTGTAAACTGTGTACAGTGACACCATGAGGAAAATGAATCCTACGAATGTGGTCCAAATATTAGGGCCAATGTTGCAACGTGCTGAAAACGGAAATGAAATCGGGGTCGAGGACAGAGTTCGCGGATGTGTTATGTAACTTAATAATTCAGAGATATAATGAGGACGACACAGAAATAAATGACGTTACGGTGGATAGATATCCTGATTTGAGGAGCAGGAAGAACCTGAAGTGAGTAGCAACTGTCTCCACGCAAAGAGTCGAAGCCCAGAGTATTAGAAGATATTGATGACAGTGGACTATAGAACACTGATGAAGACTATTACAGTCGTGGCTTCAATTCCCATAACAAACTAACGAGACGCTAGAAGTGCATTGAAAGTAAATCAAACTTAGAAGCGTCTCAGGTGGTTGGCATGGATAGTTTGAAAGCTTCTGTTTCTTTTATCGACAATCTCCAGGCTGAATATGGCATTTCATCCAGGTACATTTCTACATTTGTCACACGTAAGGACACAGAAGACGGTAATAGTACACGTCAGAAGATACAATAGTTTATGGAAGACGTGAACAAGTTTATGGCAGAGCAGGGTGATGAAAGATGGTGTTTGAAACAGTGACCAGAGTGGTGACTTGTATTAAATGTATGATGTCATCAACACGGCCTCACAAAGGAGAGAAAATTAGACAAGGACGTACCAATCTGTACATAGCTCTATACACAGCTACACAATTGGCGTGGATACATCAATGACAGGCAGACTAGCAAACAAGTTATACGCCGGTTTTCAAGAGGCATACGGCATTTTAGGCTCAAATATTTCAAAGAAACTTGAAACAACCTGCCCACGATACATTCAAGTGGAGGCAAGCAAAGTGGAAGAATGACTAAAGAACACATGAAACGTTTTCCAACTTTAGTCCTCGGCGAACATCTCAAAAGTGAAAGGAGCCTATTGCTATGGGATTCGTGGTCAGGTCATACAAATCGTCAGCCTCTAAATGCATTTTTTTCAAACAAAGGTGTTGTGCTGAAGATTTTGGTTCAAATGCCTCTGAGCACTATGGGACTTAACATCTGAGGTCATCAGTTCCCTAGAACTTAGAACTACTTAAACCTAACTAACATAAGGACATCACACACATTCATGCCCGAGGAAGGATTCTAACCCGTGACCGCAGCGGTCGCGCGATTCCAGACTGAAGCGCCTAGAACCGCTCGCCCACACTGGCCGGCGCTGGAGATATTGCAATAAAAAACAACAAAATGTTGACAGCCCCTTGATATTTACTTCTTTTGGCAATATAAACTCTATATCAGTAGAACTGGTGATTTTATTAGACTTCGTCGTGCCAAACCTCAAGTGATGATACTTCATCACTATTTCTGTTATTTACGATCAATTTTCGACACCAAAGTGTAGGCTTATGTTGGAATACGCTTGGCGAAAAGCAGGTTACTACACTCACATACCCATGTCATCATACGCGAATGTAATTACTGTGGTTCTTGATGTTAGACTGGTTGATTGCGAGAGTGATTTTGAATGTAAAAACAACGCTTTAGTGAGTTGGATACACTTTTCCCTTCAACGTTTTTTAACCACTTCATCCAAATCCCACATCTGCACTGTCAGGGCAAGCACGAACAGTGTACGCGCCTCACATTCAGACTCACTTTCGAGTTCAACCAGTCCCATATTAGAAGCCACACTAGTTACATTTCGATGCATGTGTATTGTGTTATTATAATTACTTTAAGCAGAGAGTTTTTGGCACTACAGACTGAAAATGTGAACATTCACTGACGTCATTGAATTACATGCAATTTCCCTCCTTTGATATTGATATGTTGTTACTTTGTATCACCCTATTAAAAGACGCTGTTTCATGTCTTCCAGGTCAAAGGTGCGCCTTATAAGTACGTTTGGATCTTTTGAGGCCATCTGTTGTGATTGGATCGACATACCCATTTTAATCTTCTGGTTACTGCTGACGTATTTCGTTGCTATTTAGCCCAGACGTCAGTGCATAATATTACATCTAAAATACAATGATAAAGCGTTTAGTATCTTCAGAAGGCGTAGCAACGTCGCTACTCACACGGCCGTCGCAATAAATTCGACGGTGACTTATAAGGGGAACTTCCCATCGCAACCCCGTCAGACTGAGATGACCCAGTGGATAGCTCGTGAAAAACTGAATACAGATCAAGCATGAAAACAGTAAGATGTTTCACTGAATTGTGAAAAGAAGCAAATTAGACGCATAGAACGGTCCTACGACAGGAAATTCAATATATACGAATCTCAGGGAACAGTGGCGCCTTGGTTACGAGGTAACGATGTTGGACTGTAAAGAGTGCGTTCTGTGTTCAAACCTCACTCGTGCCTGAAGACTTTTTTTTTTTTTTTTTGTCGCTGTTCGCTTTAATCAAATTTGTATCTGAGTCATGGTGTAACGTCCTTTTGCAACAGCGAGGTATTAGAAAGGGACATACAATGATAGTTGATTCTACACAATTATTCTATTAGCAGCCGAAAGGAAGTGGTTTTCGAGTGGGAACCGCAAACGTTTGATGACGAGGCGACAAGGTAACTAAGTCCTCCACCGGAAAATACGTCTGGTGCGTGACACACATCATTAGTGAAAGTACGTATGTCACATGATAGGAATCTCTTACCGACGCACTTAATTTGTAAGCCTGGTAAAGTGAGTGAGGTATGGCTCATTGCCAGATTTAGGTGTTCGTTTGAATGTGTTTGTGATGACTCGCAAGGAAATGAAGAAAACATAATAGATGCAGCAAATGAACGGAACAATTTCACAATCATACAGTTTCTCTGTGCTCTGTCAAAACGTATATTTCTAACATTTAAGAAGTTCTGTTTCGTTTTCGGAACTTTGAGTCGTGAATTTCTTTTTTGTACCATAGTTCGCAGCCGTTTATATGTTGTTCTCATTAATATGAGACGTTTGTATGGTATCTCGTCCGCTCTCACTATTCGTCGCATTTACTTGCGACGGTAACGTATTCTTACCACATGGCTCATATTCTACAGCCAATGATTTTATGACAGCTGCCAAGACTATAGAAAGAGAGGAAACATTTAAATGACAGGATGGACACTCCGTAATTTTTTGAGAAAATATAAATAAATGGCCCGACGATGCTCTGAACACGCCTCCATTATGTTTGCAGTGTAACACTGTGACCACTCAACGGCGATGCCGCGGCTGTGCAACAGTTCTTCAGTATTGCACTTGTTGAGTTTGGACTGTTCATATTTGCTGCTTTGCTTTTTTTTCACAGTTCTGCATGCCTTCTTCCTGTTTTCATGCTTGATCTGTGTGCAGTTTTTGACGGGATACACACCGGTCCATTTTAACGCTAAATATGAGGGGGGTGCGAATTGGAGTTTCCCTTGTCACTAACAATCGGGGAAAAGAGCCCCGTGTGTGTGACGAACTCGCCGTGTGAACTGAACTACGGGAAGAGGAGCGTCGGAATCCACACAGATACGCGCTCGGAAGTAAATTCAGCACGCGGCTTGCCCGCGTGGCTAACCACTTTTTTTTTTTTTTAATCTCAATTTGTTCTAGATTGTTCGTTGAATTTGTTCGTGGCGGACGTCCGATGACGCCTGTTCAGGTTGATCGTTGATTCGTTCACTCAGTTTTTTTGTTACAGAGGGTAGCTAAACCCTCTGACCGAACACGCTGAGCTACCGTGCCGGCAACCACTAAGTACACGGCAGCTCTCCGCACGAAGCGGCTACTCAACTATTAGGCAGCACTGGCCCGCTCTGCTTACTGCCCCTCGGAAGTAAACACACCAGTCAAGCGGGTCTGTCCACATGGCGGTACGCGTTCGCCCTTCGAGACGGCTTTCTGAGCAACACCGCTGTTCTATCCATGCCAGCTCAACTGCCCTCATCGCGACGTTCCCTTGCTGGCACACCGAAAAGTATTTGGACCGAGAACTACACTACTGGCCATTAAAATTGCTACACCATGAAGATGACGTGCTACAGACGCGAAATTTAACCGACAGAAGAAGATGTTGTGATATACAAATGATTAGCTTTCCAGAGCATTCACACAAGGTTGGCGCCGGTGGCGACACCTACATCGTGCTGACATGAAAAAAGTTTCCAACCGATTTCTCATACAAAAACAGCAGGTGACCGGCGTTGGCTGGTGAATCGTTGTTGTGATGCCCCGTGTAAGGAGGAGAAATGGGTACCATCACGTTTCCGACTTTGATAAAGGTCGGATTGCAGCCTATCGTGATTGCGGTTTATCGTATCACGACATTGCTGCTCACGTTGGTCGAGATCCAATGACTGTTAGCAGAATATGGAATTGGTGGGTTCATGAGGGTGATACGGAACGCCGTGCTGGATCCCAACGGCCTCGTATCACTAGCAGTAGAGATGACAGGCATCTTATCCGCATGGCTGTAACGGATCGTGCAGTCACGTCTCGATGCCTCAGTCAACAGATGGGAACGTTTGGACGACAACAACCATCTGCACGAACAGTTCTACGACGTTTGCAGCAGCATGGACTATTAGCTCGGAGACCATAGCTGCGGCTACCCTTGACGCTGCATCACGGACAGGAGCGCCTGCGATAGTGTACTCAACGACGAACCTGGGTGCACGAATGGCAAAACGTCATTTTTTCGGATGAATCCAGGTTCTTTTTACGGGATCATTATGGTCGCATCCGTGTTTGGCGACATCGCGGTGAACGCAAATTGGAAGAGTGTATTTCTCATTGACATACTGGCATATCACCCGGCGTGATGGTATGGGGTGCCATCGGTTACACGTCTCGGCCACCTCTTGCTCGCAGTGACAGCACTTTGAACAGTGGACGTTACATTTCAGATGTGTTACGACCCGTGGCTCTACCCTTCATTCGATCCCTGCGAAACCCTACATTTCAGCATGACCGCATGGTGCAGGTCCTGTACGGGCCTTTCTGGATACATAAAGAGTTGGACTGCTGCCCTGGCCAGCAGATTCTCCAGACCTCTCACCAATTGAAAACGTCTGATCAAAAGTAGCCGAGCAACTGGCTCGTCACAATACGCCACTCACTACTCTTGATGAACTGTGGTATCGTGTTGAAGCTGCATGGGCAGCTGCACCTGTACACGCCATCCAAGTTCTGTTTGACTCAATGCCCAGGCGTATCAAGACCGTTATTACGGCCAGAGGTGATTCTTCTCGGTACTGATTTCTCAGGATTTTTGCACCCAAATTACGTGAAAATATATTCACATGTCAGTTCTAGTATAATATATTTTTCCAATGAATACCCGTTTATCATCTGCATTTCTTCTCGGTGTAGCAACTTTAATGGCCAGTAGTGTATTACCAAAAGTAGCCTTCGGAGATCCATATTCTGTAACGGTTATTCCATATGTAACACAAAACTCTATATCTGAAAGAAGAGTTATTGCCGGTCTTTGTGGCCAAGCGGTTCTAGGCGCTTCAGTCTGGAACTACGCGACCGCTACGGTCGCAGGTTCGAATCCTGCCTCGGGCATGGACGCGTGTGATGTCTTTGGTTAGTTAGGTTTAAGTAGTTCTAAGTTCTAGGGGACTGATGACCTCAGATGTTAAGTCCCATAGTGGTCCGAGCCATTTGAACCATTTGAAGAGTTATTTGCTGCAGTATGTCGGCGCTTAATGTAAAACTGCAGGTTGTGACTCTGAACGTGCGTTTACACCTGTGCGCCTTGCGGCTGTAGCTTGCCCCTCACGCAAATAGAGGCACACGTGTACGTGCGTGCCTCTTCCTGTGGGACAAGCTACAGCCAAACGGTGACTAGCCGCAAGGCGCACAGGTGTCAACGCACCTTTAGAAATACTACTACTGAGTAATAAACTCTGTAAAGAATGGGATCCAGCAATCGGTAATACAAAGTAGAATCTATTTTTCATCAAATAAATCTTCAAGTAAACGGACAGGCTACATAGGCGTCATTAGGACTACGTCATGCAAACTGTCATATAAACTGAGGCGACAAAAGTCATGGTATTCCTCCTCATATTGTGTAAGACCTCCTTTTGTGTGGCATAGAGCAGCGACTCGACGTGGTGTCGCTCAACAGGTCATTAGAAGTACCTTGCAGAAATATTGAGCCATGCTGCGGAACTGTTGACGGTGCAGTATATTGTGGACGAACTCACCCCACTGTTACGTCACATAAATGTTCCTTGTGGCTCATGTCGGTCGATCTAAGCGGCCAAATCATTCGCTCCAATTGTCCAGAATGTTCCTCAAACCAACTGCGACAGTTGTTCTCTGGTGACATGGCGCTCTGTCATCCGTAAACATTTCTATCTTGTTTCGAAACATAAAGTCCGTGAATGGCGACAAATGGTCTCCATTTAGCTGATAATAGTCATATCCAGGTAATGATCAGTTCACTTGTACCGGGGGACCCATCCCATAGGAAGACATCCGACAAGGCCACGGTTTTCCAGTCGTCTAGGGTCCAACCAATGTGGTCACGAGATCACGAGACGCGCTGCAGACGATGTCGTGCTGTTAGCAAAGGCATTTGCGTGGGTGGTCTGCTGCTATAGCCCATTCGCGCCAAATTTTGCAGCACTGTCCTCACGAATACGTTCATCTTGGTTCCCACATTGATTTCTGAGGTTTTTCCGCAGTCAGGCTGCAGGTTTCAGCTAATATACGACTACGGAGCGACAAATTAAATGTTCATCTTTTCCTGTCTTTTCGTCGTACTATATTTACTAAATTCCGTGTGTGTTTTTCTGTTTAAGAGGTTTGGTCTCGCGTTTTCGTAGGTGTAGAGCTCACTGAACAGCCAGCTACAGAGGTCATTAACGCATCAGCGTCAGTCGCTGACACATCGGCAGGGTAGCGAGTTGCATGCATAAGATTCTGTCTGCTTTTATAGTTTACTTATTCAGTTAGTTTTGCTACGATGGTCAGGATGCTGTATGCGGGCGCAGGAGGAGTTGCCCGCAGTTCGCGAACAGTTGAATGCGCTTTTGGCTATAGTCAGTCACATTCAGGCTGCTGCCTCGCGGTGCAGTGGTGGCGGAGAATATGGCGTGTCGCGTGGGACACCTCAGGTGCCACTTATGTTGCCGATGGATTTTGCTCCTGAGACACCTCATAGTGCACAGGATGCGATGGTTCCGCCCTCACAGCGTGGTGAGTGGCGTGTGGAAACACGTTCGCGTCGCTCGAGGCGCAAGCCCATTGTGGAGACTGGCCGCCTGGCCTCACCCATTCACCTTGTGAGTGAACAGATGGCCGCTCCTTTACCAAGGTACAACTAGGCACACAGTGGGAGGGGTTTACTGGATATTAGGAGCTCCAATGTTAGGAGCTTTAGGAGCCGCTTATGCAGATAGCGTTGAGGGTAGAAAGAAACCCAACGTGCACTCGGTATGTCTCCGAGGGTCTCATCTGAGATGTGTAGGCGGGCTTCCTGCGGCTGTCGAGAGTGCAGTATGTAACAAATTAACTGTATATTTTGTTGATCTCCCAGATTCAACTCAACTTGAATGTAATTTGAAGCATATCGAAACTAATTACAGTTAATCAGCTTTTTAACTGGGACACAAACCTGCAAAAAGCAAATATTCTCTGTCCTTCAGTTTGTGGAATAAATCTCATAGACAAAATGATCTAGAGCACGGTTGAGCAGACGTACTGATGTATGGCAGGAATTGCTCCATGAGCTGAGTGATGAAGATCCTGACTTTGATATAGCTGACTCAGAGAATAAGAACTGCAGCTTTGATTCAGGAACAGAACAAAAAATATTAAGAAATGGTGAATGTGAATCAAAGTAGTCGGTAAAGAGGAAAAGGTCGAATAGCTCAACGGAGGAAAGAAAAATCCTACCAATGTTGCACCAAAACCTTGTAATATGTATTTCCTTGAACCCAAAACTGAAACTCGTGTAACAAAGACAGAAAACGATACTACGAAGTTATTTCGCTGGTTCGAATCCTGCCTCGGGCATGGATGTGTGTGATGTCCTTAGGTTAATTAGGTTTAAGTAGTTCTAAGTTCTAGGGGACTGATGACCACAGATGTTAAGTCCCATAGTGCTCAGAGCCATTTGAACCACGAAGTTATTCTTATATGAAAATATAATACACTTTATTGCAGCATATTATATCAATGAAGATCGCGGTAACTTTTCTGCGGAAAGGATTTCTAAAGAATCAGATATCACTGAGATCAGAGCTTTCATTGGTCTGCAATATCTGAGATGTTCACACAGAGCTTATCAAAGTTGTGAGGTAACTCAAGGTTCAACAGTCATGAATCATGCCACTTATGTACGAGTAGAAACGAACTCATGTTGCACTTGAGTTGTCTGATGTTCGACAGTATCCATGACAGAGGCGTTCGCAGAGAGAACGACATGTTTGCTGCTATCAGCGGGTTACTGGAGCTGTTTACTAACAATTGCCCAAAAATGTTTATCACCAAGTGTATAACTTAATGTACTCGTGTTTGTGTGGTATAGTTAGATTTGAATGAAACACTCGAAAAATCATTCATCATCTCCGTTCAAAAGCTCAAATAAACTGTTTATGTTGTGTATGACAACCGTCATCCGCGCGAAGCACCGTGTCAGCGATTATCTCGCGGGTAACAGAGGGTTAAGCAACTTTGCTACAGCAGGTCTATCCATGTCTAAGTCACTCGTCTACGCAGTTGTTCTTGGTTCGAATTCTGGAATATATACTTCGTCTTTTTGTGAAAGTGTTTCGGAAAACCGTGTTTAGTAACTGTGCTTTAGTGGCACTGTCAGCCATAACGTTACCATTGCTGTAGCTCAGTGAAAATATTGATTGCGTCTTACCACCGGTGTACTTTACATGCAACCAGAATTTCTTTCGATTTTCTGCCAGATTTCGAGACAGAGTTTCATTGCGAAAAGCATTAAAGGCATCTTGGATTGACGTTATTGCTAAATCGTGCAAACTTCTTCAGTCTGGGGGATTTTACACGTCTTTTAAAATGTATGTCACTCACTGCTGTCGATACGACTTCTCTGAATGTAAACCACACCGGGTCTACACTTAAACAGTCAGTTTCAAAGGAGTGGAGACTGTCTCTTAGGAAGGCGTCAATCAAATTTTTGTCTGCTTTTTTAAACAGATATATTTTTTGTTTGTTTTTGGTGGATTTGGACGTTACGGTATTCACTCTTGCTACAACGACTTTGTGATCACTGATCCCTGTATCCGTCATGATGCTACCTATTTGCTTAGGACTCTTTGTTCCTAAGAAGACGTCAAGTGTGTTTTCGCAACCATTTACACTTGAACTAATTGTTCAAAATAACTTTCAGAGAAGGCATTCAGTACGATTTCGGACGAATTTTCACTCTTACCACCTAATTTAAACATGTATTTCCGCCAACATATCGATGGTAGATTGAAGTAGCCACCGAATATAATTGTATGAATGGGATACCTATTTGAAATGATTTTTCAGCAACTGCAACATCATGGTGGGGAGAGGGGTGGGGGAGGGTCGGTAAAAGGAATCAATTTACTCAGGTTGTCAAGTATAACCTCTATCCATACTAACTCACATGAACTATGTGTTATATCCTAGCCAGTAATGCCACCCGAGCCCGCTGCCAAAAGGTTGGCAGCATCAAAGTCCGGACGCCGTCCGCATAAGCAGCGCCAGCGAGACAGGAAATCGCCGCAAGTCTGCGCGCGCCACCGCTGGCTTCTGGGTTCTTAAGCGCTGAGTCGCGAGCGCTAGGACAGTTCTGCATTCGCCGCTCAGTTGTATACTCGCCACCGAATTGTGTACTTGCTAGTCAGTTGTGTGTTCATCGCAGCAGAGTTGTTGTTTGTCGTCAGCCGACGCTGACCTAGCCGCTCCGACTCGAACTAGACAGATTTCTGTAGACACGGAGTTCACTACTGTGTTGCTCTATCTTCGTTAATAAAGATAAGTACCGACTTTTATTTAATCAGAGTGTTTGGGTTTTCCTCTTTCTGTTCACTGTTCCAGCGGACCGGTCGGCCCGCTATTAAAAGTGTGGCGGTGACTTCGTAAGCCGTTTCTACAGCGAATTGCTTGTCGCCACGAACGCCGCCACAAAACTATGTACTTCAGTTTCACTTCTCGGTAAACCACTTCTGTCAGTAAGAAACACTCCACCACCAACAGTATTTAACCTATCCTTTTTGAGCACGGTTAGCTCCCTTGTAAAAATTTTGGCTGGACTTATCGCCGGCTTTAGCGAATTTTCAGTACCTGTGAGACTTTGACCTTCTTGCTATCTATTGGCGCTGGGAGCTCTGGTTCTTTTCCAGCATAGCAAGCAACTAAATTTTACAAATACAGTACCGATGTTTTCTCAGCCTACTCTCATCCTGTGTTTGACCTGCACCATTTCAGACTGACGCCGTTTCTGTAAGTTGCCGAGATCCTGTAGCCTCAAAAGTCGCCCCGTGACCTCCACACAGCTCCTGTACCTGTGTAGCCGCCTCCTGTGTGAAGTGGACCCCTGACCTACTAACTGGAACCCAAAAGCCCACCACTCTATGGCGCAAGCCAGTGAATCTGCAGCTTAAATGGTCGCAGAAGCGTCTGTATCTCTGATTCAGGCCCTCACTCCATCGTAGACCCTATCGACGATGCTACACATGTTGAGCTCCACTTCCATCTCGCAAGCACGACTTGCAACTATTTACAGGATTCACGTCTGTTGGAGAGTCTGTGGTCAGCAGCACTCCAAGTTGTTGCCTCCGGGCTACTACAAGTCGCCACGCTCTTTGTTCTCGTTCCTGGTAATTTGTGATTGCTTCTGCGAGGTGGGATGCTGTTTTGTTGAGAGGAAATTGCACATTTCCGTAGTTGATACATGTATTCATATCCCTACCTAGATGTTCTACGAGTGTTGTGTCACTGCTTTGGTTTTGGGGTGTGCTAGTTGACACTATTGGTGACATCATTTCCGTTTCTTTCCATTTGTCTTTTGTAGAGTTCTCTGTAATTAGGGCAATCTAATCCGCCAGTTTCGTTACATGTCCTGTTCTTGCACGGAATACAGCAAACAGATGTTTCTTCATGACATTCGGGTTTTTTATCACTAGGTTTCGCACATTTCCCGCAGATAGCTTCCCTGTCTCATATTTTCGACGAATGGCCAAAGTACGAACAGTTCTGACCGAAAATCGTTCCGACAACCCTGACGGTGGAATACGTATACTTTTATTTATTTATTTTTATTTTCATGTCAAGTTCCGTAGGACCAAATTGAGGAGCAAATCTCCAAGGTCATGCAACGTGTCAGTACATGAACTTACAATTTAACAGTAATAACAGATAAAAATAAATGTTCATGAACCTAAAAAAAAATCGGTCCATAAGTTTAAGCAAACGCTATCAGCAATACAGTGAGAATCAGCTTAATTTTTCAAGGAACTCCTCGACAGAATAGAAAGAGTGACCCATGAGGAAACTCTTCAGTTTCGATTTGAAAGCGCGTGGATTACTGCTAAGATTTTTGAATTCGAGTGGCAGCTTATTTAAAATGGATGCAGTGGTATACTGCACACCTTTTTGCACAAGAGTTAAGGAAGTCCGATCCAAATGGAGGTTTGATTTCTGCCGAGTATTAACCGAGTGAAAGCTGCTTTTTGTTGGAAATAAACTAATATTGGTAACAAGAAACGACAATAAGGAATATACATATTGAGAGGCCAATGTCAAAATACCCAGACTCGTGAACAGAGGTCGACAAAAGGTTCGTGAACTCACACCACTTATTGCCCGAACCGCCCGCTTTTGAGCCAAAAATATCCTTCTAGAATGGGAAGAGTTACCCCAAAACAATACCATACGACATAAGTGAATGAAAATAAGCAAAGTAGACTAATTTACGTGTCGAAGTATCACTCACTTTCGATACCGTTCGAATAGTGAAAATGGCAGTATTAAGTCTTTGAACAAGATCCTGAACGTGGCCTTTCCACGACAGCTTACTATCTATCTGAACACCTAGGAATTTGAACTGTTCAGTTTCACTAATCATATGCCCGTTCTGTGAGCTTAAAACGTCAGGTTTTGTTGAATTGTGTGCTAGAAACTGCAAAAAATGAGTCTTACTGTGATTTAACGTTAGTTTATTTTCTACAAGCCATGAACTGAGGTCATGTACTGCACTAATTGAAATCGAGTCAATGTTGCACACAACATCCTTTACTACCAAGCTAGTGTCATCAGCAAACAGAAATATTTTAGAGTTACCCATAATACTAGAGGGCATATCATTTATATAAATAAGGAATAGGAGCGGCCCCAACACTGATCCCTGGGGCACCCCCCACTTGACAGTACCCCATTCAGATCCCACATCACAGCCGTTATCAACATTGTGAATAATGACCTTTTGCTGCCTGTTGCTAAAGTAAGAGGTGAACCAATTGTGAGCTACTCCCCTTATTCTGTAATGGTCCAACTTCTGGAGCAATATTGTGAAATCAACACAGTCAAATGCCTTTGTTAAATCAAAAAATACGCCAAGCTTTCGAAACTTTTTGTTTAGCCCATCCAGTACCTCACAGAGAAAAGAGAATATAGCATTTTCAGTTGTCAAACGACGTCTAAAGCCGAACTGTACATTTGATAGCAAATCGTGTGATATAAAATGATCAATTAACCTTACTTACACAGCCTTTTAGATAACTTTTGCAAACACTGATGGCATAGAAACAGGTCTAAAACTATCTACATTATCCGTTTCTCCCTTTTTATAAAGCGGCTTTACTACTGAGTACTTTAATCGCTCAGGAAACTGACCATTCCTAAAGGAAAAATTACAAATATGGCTAAATACAGGGCTAACATGTGCAGCACAGTACTTTAATATTCTACTAGACACTCCATCATTACCATGAGAGTCCTTAGTCTTCAGTGATTTAATTATTGACTCAATCTCCTTCTTGTCTGTATCACAGAGGAGTATTTCAGACGTCCATCTTTGAAAGGCATTTGCTAAGAAATTTATATGATTTCCTGTTGAACCTAAATTTTTATTTAATTCACCAGCAATGCTCAGAAAATGGTTGTTAAATACTGCACATATATCTGATTTATCAGTAACAGAAATACACTCCTGGAAATTGAAATAAGAACACCGTGAATTCATTGTCCCAGGAAGGGGAAACTTTATTGACACATTCCTGGGGTCAGATACATCACATGATCACACTGACAGAGCCACAGGCACATAGACACAGGCAACAGAGCATGCACAATGTCGGCACTAGTACAGTGTATATCCACCTTTCGCAGCAATGCAGGCTGCTATTCTCCCATGGAGACGATCGTAGAGATGCTGGATGTAGTCCTGTGGAACGGCTTGCCATGCCATTTCCACCTGGCGCCTCAGTTGGACCAGCGTTCGTGCTGGACGTGCAGACCGCGTGAGACGACGCTTCATCCAGTCCCAAACATGCTCAATGGGGGACAGGTCCGGAGACCTTGCTGGCCAGGGTAGTTGACTTACACCTTCTAGAGCACGTTGGGTGGCACGGGATACATGCGGACGTGCATTGTCCTGTTGGAACAGCAAGTTCCCTTGCCGGTCTAGGAATGGTAGAACGATGGGTTCGATGACGGTTTGGATGTACCGTGCACTATTCAGTGTCCCCTCGACGATCACCAGTGGTGTACGGCCAGTGTAGGAGATCGCTCCCCACACCATGATGCCGGGTGTTGGCCCTGTGTGCCTCGGTCGTATGCAGTCCTGATTGTGGCGCTCACCTGCACGGCGCCAAACACGCATACGACCATCATTGGCACCAAGGCAGAAGCGACTCTCATCGCTGAAGACGACACGTCTCCATTCGTCCCTCCATTCACGCCTGTCGCGACACCACTGGAGGCGGGCTGCACGATGTTGGGGCGTGAGCGGAAGACGGCCTAACGGTGTGCGGGACCGTAGCCCAGCTTCGTGGAGACGGTTGCGAATGGTCCTCGCCGATACCCCAGGAGCAACAGTGTCCCTAATTTGCTGGGAAGTGGCGGTGCGGTCCCCTACGGCACTGCGTAGGATCCTACGGTCTTGGCGTGCATCCGTGCGTCGCTGCGGTCCGGTCCCAGGTCGACGGGCACGTGCACCTTCCGCCGACCACTGGCGACAACATCGATGTACTGTGGAGACCTCACGCCCCACGTGTTGAGCACTTCGGCGGTACGTCCACCCGGCCTCCCGCATGCCCACTATACGCCCTCGCTCAAAGTCCGTCAACTGCACATACGGTTCACGTCCACGCTGTCGCGGCATGCTACCAGTGTTAAAGACTGCGATGGAGCTCCGTATGCCACGGCAAACTGGCTGACACTGACGGCGGCGGTGCACAAATGCTGCGCAGCTAGCGCCATTCGACGGCCAACACCGCGGTTCCTGGTGTGTCCGCTGTGCCGTGCGTGTGATCATTGCTTGTACAGCCCTCTCGCAGTGTCCGGTGCAAGTATGGTGGGTCTGACAGACCGGTGTCAATGTGTTCTTTTTTCCATTTCCAGGAGTGTATTATTACTGCGAACTGACTTTATATCATCAACCTTGTGCCGCTGACCAGACACTTCCTTCGCAACTGACAATATGGCTTTAATTTTATCCTGTGAATTAGCTATTCTATTGGCATACCACTTACATTTTGCCTTGCTAATAACATTTTTGTTGCTAGGATTAAAGGTTAGGTAATGTTCAGAGGTGGTAGTATGGAACAAAATAAGAAATAATGGCCAGGAAACATGAACTGTGAAGGGGATACCTTAAGACCTATGTCCAGCTGCTCATCTTCGCTACTATGATCTTGCTTTGGTCCATGCTACTTCTTTCAAAAATATGAATACATAGATCTTGCAATAGAAAGGGCAAGATGAACAAGTGCTTAAAACTCCTACGGCTTATGTTTTACAGCTCATGTTTACCAGTCATTGTTTTCTTATTTATAGGCCGGTGTGGCCGAGCCGTTCTAGATTCTTCAGTGTGGAACTACGTGACCGCTATTGTCGCAGGTTCGAATCCTTATGTTAGTTAGGTTTAAGTAGTTCTAAGTTCTAGGGTACTGATGACCTCGGATATTAAGTCCCATAGTGCTCAGAGCCATTTGAACCATTTTTTCTTATTTTGGCCCACACAATCACCTCTGAAAGTTTCCGACCCTACAGTCTTAGCAACAACGGTACCAGTACATGTATTCTTCTGTCGGAGGTATCAGAATGGTTTTCGTTCGAGCAGGTCGTTTCCAAATCAGAGTTCCTCACCTGAGGTATGACACAAATCCCTTCAGAAGTTAGAGGAAAAGCAAATTTATACGGCGGCAAGAATATGAACATTGGGAAATGTTACCTGTTGTGCTTCCATGTTCACAAAAAGAACTGACTGAAGCGAAGTGTTGGCGGATCGGTAGCTTAATTTCTAGGAGGAGAGCGTAAAAACTTGGAAAATACTATCCTTTGAAAAACTTCCAACAATATGTGGTTTCAAAGGTCTATTTTCTTTTAACAAATTTAACATAAATTTTTCTTTTTTTTTCAATAATGGAAATACATTTGATGTTTAAAATGGTAGTGTAATTCATAGGGGTATTTTAATTTGGGACATGACAGTGAAGAGCAATAACATAAAAAAGATAGCAACACACGTGAAAAACAATCACGATAAAATAACACCGACAATAGCCCTAACAACGGAATGACTTTTTCCTATCTCTACCTGTAAAGTTTATCCCTGTGGAATGACGGGATGACATCTCACGAGGTGTCCTCTCTGCGCAGATGTTTGCACGTTGGAAGAAGTGGTTCTGCCGTCCTTCAGCAGAACAGGGCAGGGGGGAGGAGACCCGCGTGGAGAACCCCATCGGCCACGTGGCGGCCAGCTCGCAGGTGAGTTACGTCCGGATACAATGCTCGTGAAACCAAAACACGGCGAAACTATCGTTACTCATTTAGTCTAAGCCTAGAGACATACACTGTAATGTAATCAAAAGACCTGGAGCTAAAACAGAAGTTATCTATGACTTTTGCGACGAATAACTACACCGTGATGACAATGCGCAGGACGGGGACAGGAAGTGTCCGAGAGAACCACCTGCTGGATGTGTCGCTGCGTTTTTTGTCAGGGGAATTTCACTCACGAGACGTGGTGTAGGAACCGCTGTCGGATGACGCCAGTGCAGATTGTCTGGTCGATAAAGAGGTGGTCAGCTGCTCCATGGTTGAGTGGGAAGCAGGTGTCAAGCCACGTGGATGCCCCACATGTCCTCGTGCTGCTAAGCGACTGTTTGTATGAGGGAATGAGGGTGAGACATGTGATAGTCTTCTGACTCGTTTGAAGCGGTCGCCACGCCTTCCACAACTGTGCTTGCCTCTTCATGTTAGAGTATCACTTACACCCACAGTCTTCGATTATTTGTTCGATATATTACAACTTTTATTTTCTTTTACTGATTTCGCCCTCTGTGCCTCGCCCTCGTAAAATGGAAAGCATTTCCTGACGTCAACACGTGTGTTGTAGTCCTCTCCCTTCTCATGATCATTTTTTTCATATACTCCTTTTCCGTCTTCATGGAACCTCCTCATTTCTTGCCTTATCATCCGTCTCAGTTTTCTGCGTGCCTTTGTAACACCACATACCAAACGCTTCGATTCTGTCCTTTTGAGATTTTCTCAGAGCCAAATCATGATTCTCAGAAACTTCTTCCTCAAATTAAGGCCTGGGTTTGATATTAGTTGACTGCTTTCTAGCGGGGCATGCATCTTCATCTGTCCTAATCTTTTACTTGAATTCTCCTAGCTTTTCACGTCATACGTTATTTTGCTACCAATTTACGACAATTCCTTTTACCCGTATGACACAAGGTCTCAAATTTGATCTCAAGTTTATCCCTAACATCACATCTGACAATTTTCACTAATTTTTTTCTTTCATGACTTTACCCTCGACCCATTTTCGTTGCTCATTACACAGTTTAGTGGGCTCTACATGTTCCTTAGTGCTTCCTCACTTTCACAGACAATATTTATGCATGTTTTCAGCTGGGGATATTCAGTCACCATATAATTGCTAAAATTCGTGATGAAACTTCAGTTGTCCATTATTTTGCACAGTTCACTTCCCTACTAGTTTCGATCTAATGAGCATTATCGATCGAACCTGACATAAACGAGCTGGAAAGTTATACCACAGTGAGAGTAGTTTGCTCTTTTGTGCACACCATACTATATATATATATATATATATATATATATATATATATATATATATATATATTTTTTTTTTTTTTTTTTTTTTTTTTGCTATAATACCTGTGTAGAATAGTTTTCATGAAGAATCAAAGTCCACTACGACACTCACCCTCTCAGTTTTCTGCGTAACTCTGTGAGATCACACATCAAACTCTTCGATTCTGTCCTTTTCAGATTTTCCCAGAGTCCAACGATAGTTCACTTTAGCACAATATTCTCCTTCCTGAAAAGAAGACCTGAGTTTGGTATTAGTTGTCTTATTAGCTGACGTTGTGGAGTTTGCTTCTTCAAGAAAACTATTGTACACAGCTATTATTAGAGCAAATTACTCTTATTATGGTATAACTTTCCATTTGTTTATGCCGGATTTGGTTCATTATGGTCACTTGACTGAAACTAATAGCGAAGCGAATTGTGCAAAATTAAGGACAGCTGAAGGTTCACCCTGAATTTTTACACTGACGACACTAAAGTCATCTGAGAATCTTATCACTGATGTTCTTTCACTATGAATATTAATTAAGATCCTGAACGTTTCCATTATTTCCGTCGCTGCGTATTGGACGTAAAGGATCAACAGCTGTGGAGAAACGCTGCATCCATGGTTTATTCTTTATCCCTCTGATATTCCATTACAACTATTCCCTCTTGCTTTTGGTAAATGGTATATTACCAGCCTTTTGCTAGAGCAACCACATGATTCATATGTACAACTGTCCTTCCACTCAACATTGTGAGCTTCCAGATACGAAACGAGCATTGGTGACTCAAAACTATTAATATGTCTTTCATACTTTAACCAGACAACAGATATATCGGTATTGTAGAAGCTCTAAAACGCACGATTCCCGTTATAGTCCCGCACTATCTATACTTGTTAACTATTACAACGTCCTAACACTTGAATGAAATCCTCGTTGTCTACAATGGCATTCTCTTTTCCAACAGGTGCGAGCGTTCACTCTGGACGAGTTCTTTCTTCTGTTAATGGAGAAGCGCCTGCATGGAGAGGAAGAGCGCGGAGGTGGTGGGGTGAGTACCACAAATTGCATGCTCTTCCGTTATTCAAGTGGTCTGAAGACAGTTACTGGATATTTCTTCTCCTCATTAACGTTAGCAGTAGAGGTGTCATCTTGCACTCATTCAAGGAATTCTTTTCCTGACTTATTTATTCTGCAGCTGTTGACGACAGGCGCCATTTTGTGTGTATGTCTGTGTGGTGTGGGATAAACCATAGCATGACTACACCAAGCAGGTTAAAGTGGATGGAACTCGTAGTAGTTGTGCTCAGATTAAGAGCTTTACACACTGCTGATTAGCTTCGAGAGTTTACCGTTACTGATAAATGCTTACCAAACCCATTAAGCCATCACACCACTGCCTGTTGGCATTCGTTCAGAATGTTTAATTTCTTCTCCAGGACGCTGCTGGCGCCTCATCTGCCAGCTCGTCTAGTCTGGACACCGAGCCGTCCCGCTCTTCAGAGACACCACACCGGGTGGCGCGCCAGTGGCGTTGGCGCCCTCAGCCCACCGGAAGGGGAAGACGCCACAAGGTACGTCCCCTAAACAGCTGCCACTATCGTTCGAATCCTCAGTTGCAGTTGCGATTCAGGTACAGGGAGAGAACCACATGCTCTTACTGTTTTGTTGGAACGGTGAAGTGAAAGAGAAACAGTCTCAGGGTATTGTTGGGTGCGAGACCTTTAGGAATTGTTGAGTATATTGCATCGACGATACAGAATATACTGGAATTTCTTTACAGAATGTAAATGCTTCTTGCTAGTAACGTAGTTGCTTGATCTTCATATTCAACGTTCATTTGCAACACTGTCAGTTATGTACGAAGCAAAATTAAGGTTCCACGCTCTTTGACACGCAGTCAGGTGTTTTTCAGTAAAGAGGGAAAAGGACGTAATTCTTGCAGGACCTGATCTACAGAGAGTTACCTGCAAGTATTATACCGTATCACATATCGCATAAGAAACGGCGCTATAGCGTTTACTTACGCACGACGTCTGGACACTGCCTCACACTTTCGTCTCTGTACACAGATCTTCCAAAGCCTGAGGAAGATGAGCTGCCTGGGCGCCAGAGACCAGGAGACGGAGGAGGACGTGAAGGTGGAGGGGCAGAGCGTCGATGTGCTGTCCGACATCCTGCAGGTGAGGCCTCTCGTGTTACGTCACTCACAAGAGAGGGGAACAGGACAGTGGGAATCAAGGGTAACCTGAAAGCATTTAACGCTGCTACTAGTTACTAAACGCCATCACGATGTACTGTAACTCCACCCATCCTTTGCTAGAATGACTTTTTGACACGTTGTTAGAAACAACACGACTCGAGTAGTATTTCTCCTTTGTGATCTCATCGCGCCAATTTATATTCGCATATGTGGTATCAATCTGCGAATTACTTTCTCCAGTTAGTGCTTTCCTCCCGAGACACGTTAGTCTTGCTGCTTCATCAGCATCTACATCTGTGCTCTGCAATCGACCTAGCGGTGTGTGGAGGAGTACGCATCCAGTAGGCTCTCGCTGCTAAGTTTAATGTACGCAGTTCCTCACTCAACAGTAGTGAAAGAACACAATATACGTAAGGCAGGTGTAGAATTGCCTGATACCATGGTTATACCGATCTAAGATCAAAATTCGTTCTTTCTGCCTCAGAAAAATATTTCATTTGATCAGTATGTTAAATGCATATGCCTAGCCCCTGTGTAGATGACACTCTGTTCGAAAAAAGATCAAACTGTTGGCTACTTGATATTGCTGAGGGTCTTTTCAAAAGGGAGAGGAACCGTGCCCAGAAAAGAGGGCGGAAATCTCGACAGAGTGATGAGAAGAACAGAGAATTAAACCCACCTCGTCCTATAAGTAATGTTTCGGTCGTGCCGGTCACCGGCTTGCATAGTTACACAAATAAAGATGGAACCTATATTGAAATTTATAGATGACGGAAATGTAGGACGTGTATTATTGTACTTCGTTTCATCATGGAGAATCATTGTTTTAAATTTTTCCACGTTTTTCAGAATTTGGAAATGGCTGCATAGGAAAAAACACTTAACGAAATTATTGACTGCCAATCACTAACTCTTTAATAAAATTGCTATAAAGGAGAAACCGCCTTTACTTGCATTACCAAATACCTTGCTCTGTCCCAATGATGCGAATTCTAATCATTTCTGAATTGCTAATTGAAATCCCTTTTTACGGAAAAAATTCTCTCTTCTGACACATAACTGCAATGTTTATATAATTTGAAAGAGAAACATCTTTCACGGAAAAAGTGAGGAAAATAATATCCTTAGAAAAAGTTAATCACAATTTCACGAAAGCTGCAAAACGCAGTAATAGTGCTACTATTGCATATAGTCTACATATGCTAAATATTAGAGCGCCCTACAGCTTCGATTATATGCTCCGTATCTAAACTGGTGTGTTCTTTTTCAGCAATGGCGCCTTCTCACTCTGGTCAAGTTCCTGCTGCTACTGGTGGGACCCGGAGAGCAAGGGGAGGAAGTTCGAGACACTGATGGGGTGAGTACCGCAGAGTAAAACTTTCTCGTGACAACGGCACGGAAATAGTTATATGAGTCCCTCGTCCGTACCTGCCGGCAAATTACTCTGAAGTGCGTGGCGGAAAGTGCTTGCCATTGCACCATTATCTTACGTTTCCTTTATGTACCGTTCACGTCTTGAGCGCAAGAACAATGACTGCTTAAATGCCCATTTGCGCGATGTAATTACTGCAGTCCTTGACATCATTACGGAACACAAGAATCTTGTTTAATGTCTTAATAGTACGCAGTCAAAGATCACAATTTTTTTTTTTTTTTTGTTTTAAATTCTGCTTACTGCTTGCGGTCTGCATGACCAGTCTCGGAACAGGGCTCCAGATGACGTGAGGGTTCAGTGCACGGAACTGCATGTGATACCGACTGGTACCTGTCACGAAGTGCAGTTGTCAACATATTACTTTGTATGTGTTGTATAGCTCTGCAGATCGAAAGGTTCAGTGTCTAACAGCCCCGAGTGTTAAAGAAGTCACCAGACAAACGTTTGTCAATCATGAAGCCGATCAAACTGAGTACTTTTGGCAGTTTGAAAATCTGAACAGCATCGTTACGACATTCAAGTTAGCCGATAGCAGTAGAAGTTACCGTATTTTTCTGAATTCTTTTTTATTTTCCAGCAATTTACCATATAATTTACTGTGTTGGTGGAGAAATTCTGAAGGTTCTGTATTTTGTTTACAGGACGCCGAAGACCCCCTTCCGTCCACTTCGGGGGCTGTCCCCGTCTGAGTGGCCAGCACTTCTGAGCCGCCGACACGCCCGATAAGATTGCGAGGGCATCGACGTCGTCATCGTCAGAGGCGCGTCATGCGGAAGCGAACCGGACACCAGGCGCTTCGTCTCAGAAGCCGCCGCCATTACCGCCTGTTTTAGCGGCTTCAGTTGTTGTAAAGGAGATGTGAGGAGGAGGGGTGGGGAAGCAGAAAGGAAGAGGGAGGGCCGAACATCGGAGGGGGGAGGGGAGGGGTTTTGGGGTTGTAGGGGGCCAACTCTGTCTTACTCTTCAATAAAGTGTAATACAGATTTACTACTGCCTTTCATTTATTATCTATCTCCTTTTTTTTGCTCTTTTAATTTATTTTTCAAGTTTTTACTAACAACTACTATATGCTCCTATTGCGATGTCACATTACTATTGTTATAAAATGTCATTTCTTTTTGTTTAAATAACGAGCAGCTTAGAAATCAGCTGAGCACTTTGTTTACATTTAGCGTTCAAAAGTGTATGACTGCCAAGAAAAAAAAAAGAAAAAGAAAAAAATACAGTTACTGCATGTGAACGTTTTAATCGAAACTGTTTTTATCCATTCTCATAGACACAAAATTCAACAACGAAGTCCCGATTCCTTTTGTCCTACTTTTGGGAGTCAACCACCTTCAGAAAAGACTGTTTACAATTGGTTTCTAGAGTTTCGTCGTCGTCGTGACGCTGTCAGGTATGAGTTTTTTGGACATCGACCAAATTCGGTTCCTGTATGGGTCATACCGTGATCAAGATGCATCGTTAGGCATATGAAATGCCGCGGCGCAGTTGATTTTGCACGGAAATCAAGCTTTTAAAAACATGTATTTCCGATGAATGTCACACACTAAAAACGAACCTCATGTCCATTGGAGTATGAAAACATAGGAAAAATTGGACCAGGGAGTTACAAATCTTTACGCCACATCAAACCAGGAGACGAAATTTGTTACGGATATCCGAGCGCAAAACCACCCAGCAGTCGTCTGTTTGGTGCTTCGAAGATGAACCGAAATCAACAAAAATGTATCTTTTACATCATGTCTTCCATGAAAATTATTGTCGTTTGTTTGCTTAGTTTCACAGACCTCAACTTACGAGGATTAAAGAACAGTTACGGCTGCATGAAATATTATATTTTGTTTGCCACAAATCGTCGATAAAACATGAAACAAATGGTTATACGCCATAGACAAACATCGACCTAATGTACGAGTATGTCCCCTATATCCGTCTGAAGGTCAAGCAGTGATGGTTGACACAAACAATCCGACACTTGTAAATGAAACAGTACTCTAAATGCAGAAGCTAACATTGTGTGTGCCATTACTTGACAGCTTATATGCCATAACTTAGCAGCGGATTTTGAAACTGTGTTTAATAATAGCTGACAGCGTGTATGTGCAGTGGCAGACTGCCATTACTACAAATACATGGCTGATAAATGGCTCATGTAAGAGCAAACCTTTTGCCACCCAAAATGCAGCAGAATTTCTAACAACTGATATGACTACAAAAATTGTAACATCCTGTTATACAGCAGAAACTCTAAGAGCCCAACTTACAGAAGAGTTGTAACAAATCGTTCCATGATACTTCAAAACTGTAACCATACATACACATCCCACATATAAACATATTACCACAAATAGTGATGTCTGACATAATTGTCGTCCAGTGTACCGTTACCGTTTTCAGTAGAAACATTTCCTAGTGTAACTGTTTTACATTACAACCATTTTCTTGTATAAAGGTTTTTCATTGCTTTTAACTTTTTTCAGTCTAACTGCTTTTCACTGTTTCTTCAGTCTAACCATTTTCCAGTGTAATCATTTTCACTGCAAACATTTTCCAGTGCAACCTTTTACTCATGTAACCATTTTCCAGTGTAACCATTTTCAAGTGTAACCGTTTTCCTGTGTAACCATTTCCAGTGAAAGTGATTCTAATAAAATAGTTTCCAACGCAACTATTTCCAGCTACACTGGAGAATGACTACAATAGAAAACTATTACACTGGAAAATGGTTGTACAGGAAAATGCTTTAACTGGAAGATGCTTACACTGGAAAATTGTTTAACAGCGAAATGTACACACTGGAATATGATTACACCAAAAAATGCTTATACCAAGTGTGGTTACAAAGGGCAATAGTTACACTGTAAAACGATTAGACTGGCAAATTATTACATTGGGAAACAACTACGCTGGAAGACAGATGCAATGGAGAACTATGACAGTGGAAGACCATTGTACGGGAAAATGCTTACACTAGAAAATTCATACATCAGAAAATGGTTACAGTGAAATGGTTACACTGGGAAAGGGTTACAGTGGAAAAACTTTATACTGGGTATGGTTAACTGCATAATGGTAATACTGGAAAACAGTTTCATTGGTAAATTACTACAGTAGAAAACAGCTACACTGAAAAACTGTAATGATGGAAAACTGTTACACTGGAAAATTGTCATACTTCAAAATGCTTGCACTGGAAAAGTGCTTATGCGGGAAAATGCTAAAACTGGAAATGGTTACAATGGAACGTGCCTGCTCTGGAAAATTCTTCAACTGGAAAGTACTTCTACTGGAAAATTGTTCAGTTGGAAAATCATTAAACTTTAAAATGGTTACAGTGGAAATGGTTTACTACAAAATGGTTACACTGGAAAATCGTTCAACTGTGAAATGGTTACACTGGAACTAGTTTAACTGGAAAATGGTTACATGAAATTGTAACGCTGGAAAATGGTTATATAGGGTATGGATGACTAGTTAATGGTTATACTGGATTAACTAGTAATGGTTACACTGGAAAATGGTTGCACTGAAAAATTATTACAGAGGAAAACAGCTGTACTGGAAAACTGTTACAATGGAAAACTGTTACACTGCAAAACTGTTACACTCGAAAATGCTTGCAATGGAAAATATTTAGAATGGAAATGGTTACACTGGAATTTTCTTGTTCTGGTAAATACTTCCACTGGAAAATGCTTCTTGGAAATTGGATACACTGAAAAATGGTTGAACTGTAAATGACTACACTGGAATATAGTTACACTAGAAAAAGCTTCAACTAGGAAATTAGTACAGTATAAAACATCTACACTGGTAAATGGCTACAATGGAAAATTGTTACACTGAAAAAGTGTTGTGCAGAAAAATGCCTATATTGGAAAATTCTTACACTGGAAAATGCTAACACTGGAAAATGGTTAAATTCAGAAATTGTTATGTTGGAAAATGTTTACACTGGCGGACTAGTAGAGGAGAAAAGAAGTACACTGGAAAATGGTTACAACGGAAAATTGTTACACTGAACAGCTGTTGCACAGAAAAATGCTTGTAATGGAAAACGCTTACTCTAGAGAATGCTTACACTGGAAAATGGTTACACTGGACAATGCTTACGCTGGAAAATGGTTAAACTCAGAAATGCTTACACTGGAAAATAGTTATACGGGAAAACAGCTTAACTCAGAAATGGTTATGTTGGAAACTGGTTACACTGGCAAACTAGCACAGCAGAAAAGATGTACACAAAAAATGGTAACAATGGAAAATTGTTACACTGAACAGCTGTTGCATAGAAAAATGCTTATAATGGAAAACGCTTACACTGAAAAATGCTTACACTGGGAAAATGTTACACTGGACAATGCTTACACTGGAAAATGGTTAAACTGAGGAATGGTTACACTGGAAAATGGTTAAACTCAGAAATGGTTACACTGGAAAATTATTACACTGGAAATGGTTTTTCTGGGGATGGTTAACTAGGTAATGGTTACACTGGAAAACGATTACACTAAAAAATTATTGCAGTGGAAAGCAGCTACAATATGGAAAATTGCTACAATCGAAAACAGTTACACTGGAAAACTGTTACACTGGTAAGTGCTTGCACTGGAAAAAGCTTACACTGGAAAATGTTTATAATGGTGAATGGTTAGAAAGGATAGTGGTCACAGTGGAAACTGGTTACAGTGGAAAATACAGTGGAAAGTGGTTACACTGGAAAAGGGTTAAACTGGAAAATTAGTGTGGTGTCACCGCCAGACACCACACTTGCTAGGTGGTAGCTTAAATCGGCCGCGGTCCATTTAGTACATGTTGGACCCGCGTGTCGCCACTGTGTGATCGCAGACCTAGCGCCACCACAAGGCAGGTCTCGAGATACGATAGAGCACTCGCCCCAGTTGTACGACGACATTGCTAGCGACAATACGGACGAAGCCTTCCTCTCATTTGCCGAGAGACAGTTAGAATAGCCTTCTGCTAAGTCCATGGCTACGACCTACCAAGGCGCCATTAGCCTTACCTAGTTTGAGAGTTATCGTATAAATGTCTCAAGACGAACGCTGTATTCATCAAAGAATAAAAGTTAAGTATAAAGCAGCTACGTACTTTTCTTGCTACCATTCAATAGTTATCCTGTTCCAGACATGACGCCAGTCGGCGTGTGTGTACGCGTGCCTTTCTTTCGGCTCCCTTCCCAGTGTGGCGTAGCAAGCTTGTTATGCCACAACAGATTGGCGACGAGGCAACATTTATTTGTGTCATGGCTTCGCCAGATGTACTGTCCGAATTTTATCGCTTGCAGAATCAGCAGACGCAGGCGTCATTGGATGCCCTTGGACAGCTCGTCCAGGGTCAACGTGCCATTCACACCGATGCGGCAGCCGCCGCTTCACTGCTACCGCAGCCACAACATGCAGTTGCACCGCCGTTTCGCAGTTTTAATGCGGCGCACGAATCGTGGCCAGAATGGTCCCGACAGTTCGGCTTTCATCTAGCAGCCTACGGAATTCAAGGTAATGAGCGGCAGCCGTTTTTGCTTTCTTGTGTCGGTGTGTCCACCTACCGTGTGATAGTGAAATTGTTTCCCCGACGCGACGTCGCAACTCTGTCCTATGAAGAAATTTTGTCTGCTTTAGATGCCTATTTCAAAGAAACAGTTAGTGTGGTTGCAAAACGGTATACGTTTTTTCGTACAAAACGTACGGCCGGTCAAACTAATAGGGGGTGGGTAGCAACATTGCAAGGACTTACTAGGGAGTGTTCTTTTGAATGTGACTGTGGCCTTTCTTATTCAGATACAATGGTACGTGATGCAATTGCACAGAACGTTTCTGATGTTCGCATACGGGAGCAAATTTTGAAACTAGTTAATACCTCCCTTCAACAAGTGATAGACATATTGGATAGACAAGACACCCTTCACTGTGCTCAGGAATCTTTTGAAACTTCGCCAGCCGTGTGTAACATTAACCGGCCCGCCGGGCGAGCTGCGCAGCCCGGTAAATTGCTCTCGCGCACGTCGAAGCAGCTGCCGCCGCGCTCTCAGCCACGTGTGCCGCGCCAGCACACAAATGCAGTGAAATCATGCCCGCGGTGTGCTACTCGACATTCGCGTGAACATTGCCCGTCACGCCAAGCTATTTGCCTTTTCTGTAATAAGAAAGGACATGTTTAAAGTATTTGCCAGAAAAAGCTCCGATCAGACACTCTTAATCATTCCAGGCCCTTTGCTTCGCGCCGGAATCGAACCAAGGACACTCAGGCTCGTGGACCTTCGCCCATGGACATTCATGTCGTTAATTCCACTTCGTCCAGTGACACTTTCTCTAACAGTGACTGTGTTCGTCCCACAAAAACTGTGCGTCGACGTCGCCGGAAATCACGTCCATTAGCAAGTGATTCTGTACCAGTGTCTGTTCAAATTGCACAAAACAGTCGCTCTTGTCATCAGCAGGACAATAAACTTTGTAAGTAGGCTGTTTATGTTTTCTCTATGTAAGTAGGCTGTTTAGGTTTTTTATTGGTAACGCCACCTCTGTATGACAATCACTGGCTGTGCTGTGGGCAGTCTGTGTCTGCTTTGCATTGTTGTAATACTCGCCATTGTAGTGTTAGGCAGCTGGCTGTGAACAGCGCGTAGCGTTGCGCAGTTGGAGGTGAGCCGCCAGCAGTGGTGGATGTGGGGAGAGAGATGGCGGAGATTTATAATTTGTCATGAACTGATATATATATTATGACTTGTGATGATATTAAGGTAAATACATTGTTTTTCTCTATTAATATCTTTCATTTGCTAACTATCCCTTTCAGTAGTTAGTGCCTGCCGTAGTTTGGATCTTTTATTTAGCTGGCAGTAGTGGCGCTCGCTGTATTGCGGTAGCTTGAGCAGCGAAGATTTTTGTGAGGTAAGTGATTTGTGAAAGGTATAGTTTAATGTTAGTCAGGGCCATTCTTTTGCAGGGATCTTTGATAGTCAGATTGCGTTGCGCTAAAAATATTTTGTGTCAGTTTAAGGACAGTCGTGTATAAATAGTTCAAAGGCGACGTTTCATATGGCGACCCTGCCAGGATACCTCACTGGAATCTTCTGATTTTTTTTCTTGTAGTTTGTGTATTTAGTGTAGCTTTTGTTTATTGCTAGCGCATAATTGTAGAGAGAATCTCCTTTGTAGTTGCAGTCTTTCATTGTTGTACTGTAAAACAGTTGTGGTATGCATGTAGATTTGCACCAAGTATTTCGCAGCTGCGCTGGTAATTAATTAGATATTATTTTCAGTGCTATGTTAATGTGTTCTCTTATTTTTGATCTTCAAATTGTGCTTTTCTTTGTTATCGTGTGAAATACTCTGACAATAATGGCGTGTGAAAAACGTAATACTAGGCTCCAAAGTAAACTGAGAAATGACAGTGAGGACGAAAGCAGTGTGTTAACGCCACCATGTAATGAATTAACAAATATTCAAAGTAGTAATTTGGTAACTGTGCATAGGGAAATGGAGCGGGCGTCAAATAATGGTGTAGACATTGAAACATGTAGAGAACAGGGAAGCATTATCGATCGATCGGTCGGCAACAGCTCGCCTCAGGAATCCGAAATGACAGGAAACAATCTCGCAAATACTGTAGATTCAGGTTTTGGATCCTCACCGTTTTCTCAAATAAGTCAAGACACATTTTCTGCTTGTCAAAATGTGAATGTTGCCGGTGCAAATGCACTGCCGAACAGTGTAGAGAAACAGATTCCAGACACTAATACATTATTATTGCAATTAATGCAACAAATGGAACAAAATCAGAGACAAACACAGCAACAGTTAGACACAGTGGAACAAAATCTCAAAAAGTTAGACACAATGGAACAAAATCAGAGACAAACACAGCAAAAGCTTCAAAAGTTAGACACAGTGGAACAAAATCTTAAAAAGTTAGACTCATTGGAACAAACACTTGAACAAACACGTGAAGATTTAACTACTGAGTTACATAACATTGAATCGAAATGTCAAAAAGTCTGTAATGACGTAAAAACACAAATTTGTGAGCATTTTCAACCTATTTTTTCGCGGCATGAAAATGCATTACAGAATCACGAAGAAGCCATAAAAGAACTGCAAATTATTGTTCATGAAAATCATGAGACCTTGCAAGCTAAATTTGACTCAGTTGCATCTACCGATTCGGTTACGCAACTTGCAAAAACTCATGAAAACTTTAAGGACACAGTAGATACTCTGAAACTTGGTTCAGAAAAACACACTGAAGAAATAAGTACACTATCGGAGAAAGTAGCCGAACTTTCGGATCAGGTCACTAACTTGTCTACAAAGGTAGATGATGATCTGAATGACACAAGACCCGTAGCCTTCACTGACACAGAAGAGTATGAACAAATCAGAAAATTCAAACAAAATCAGAATCAAATTAATACACAACACCAAAGAGAAATCCGGGAAGTACAAGATCAGCTGACACAGGTAATACAAGAATTACGTATTTCAGAGGACACTCGCGCTCCAACACGGGAAGAGGGACTTAGAAACACGGAAAAGCCGCAAAATAATAACACAGGGCATTTCGGAAGTTATGAAAGAAATTGGCAATGTGCACCGAATTTTGAGATGGAACGGCCGACACGACCTAACAATGACCGATATGCGACTCGCCGACATGACGATTTTGACTATAAGCTGTTCATTACTACACGTAAATTCAAAACATTTAAGAATTCTGGCAACGACATTCATCCACAAGCATGGCTCCATCAATTTTCTCATTGTTTTCCTCCCAACTGGTCATTGGAGCACAGATTAGAATTTATGTGTGGCTACTTAGAGAATGAACCAGCTGTAAGAATGCGATCGGTCATTCACGATTGCCACAGTGAAGGAGAATTTTACCATGCCTTCCTCTCAGCGTATTGGTCTCAAGCTACACAAGACCGTGTAAAACATAACATCATAATGATGAAACACTTCGAACAATCTGAATTTTCCAGTCTTGTGAAATATTTTGAAGACATGTTGCACAAGAATCAATACCTGTCAAACCCATACAGCCCCTCAGAACTCATCCGCATTTGTTTAATCAAAATGCCTAAACATTTACGACATATTATTTTAGCAGGACGTTGCAAAGACGACATTGAAGCTTTTCAGGGACTGTTACAAGAATTAGAAATTGACACTGACAGTCGCCGGATGCGAAAACAGGAACACAATCACTACAGGTCACATCCGTCACAATTCCGTGACGACAGAAATGATAACTGGACGCGACAAGGCTATTATCACAACACAAATCGTGACCAAAACAGACATCACCCGTATGACAACCGTTGGCAGAGTAGTAATAACTACAGAGAAAGATCGCATTTCCGTAGAAATGAATATGACAGAGATAACCATAGAAATAGACAATATGGTAACCAAAACAATTATTATCAAGGGAGGCAGAATAACTTCAGACGCAACAGTTCGGCGCAGAGTTACGATTCAGGGAGAAATTCTCCACCACATGACCGACAAACAAGAAACTATGTAAACTACCGACATAACGACAGACCTGAATTCCATCAGAACTGGCGAGCTTTAAACAGAGCTGGGCCCTCTCGAGGAGGTGAATTTGTGGAAGTTAGGCCTCCTAATCCCAGTAACGACGCGCGGCAACAAAGAGACAGACAATGACTCACACCGCAGGCAGCCGCGTGCGCCGGCTGGCTCAGAGAAAAATAACATTGACGCTAACCTTGAGCAAGATTCCAGTATTCTTTACGGACGAATACCGCATGATAATTGCATTCAAGTTGAAATTCTGCGTACTAGGAAGAGTAAAGGTTTACACCACATTTCTCATGTAAAACCATTTATTGACAGATAATCTGCCTTTTAACTTTGTCTTTGCCATAAAACGTTTCACTTCACGTTACTAGTATGCTTTAGAAACTGTTACCATGCAACAATGTTTGAAGTGAAATATCCAGTCAAGAACCAAGAGAACTTATTCAAACAGAAATTACGAATGCATTGTTATAATGAACAGACGACACAGTGTTGTTAGTTGTACATTCTTGCTTGTTAGTTGCACGATTACGTAACGACTATCAGGCTTACATACTTAGGACACATACTGGTACTGCTAATGAGATTTTAATGCAACATTTTGGTTTACTTGAAAATACATTCTGGGTTTAAAGTACTTTCTGTGAGATACCAGAAGACACAGTGGTTAGTTTATGTGACAGCTACACGATGTTATCACGACGCTACTAATGAGTGACAATTTACAATGTTGCTTTTGCAGTGTATCTGTTTTATATCTGCACAGTTTTCTGAATTCTTCTAGGAAGAAAAACATGTTTTAGTAGTAACTTTTGTAGTATAGCTACAATGAGACTGCCTTTTCCGTAGCACAACAATACGTTACAGTACAGTACTTTCTTCATCACAGCAATAACCGTAATAACTAAGACATTTATACGCAAAGCATTTCACTTTTGTGTATTATGAGGTAAGTACATTGACTTCTGCAGAACTTAGCTTTCGGAGGACGATAACTACGACACTTCCACACAGATTATGTTGCAACAAGACGCACATTTAGCGCTACAGTACACGTATTTGAGTGATTAATTTTGTACTTAAAACATTTATTTTTAAAGATTTTTTGAGTTACAAAGAAAGTTTTCCGTGATACATTTCATTCCATTGCTGTAATTTGTAACACCTGAGGGTATAATTACATTTATCCTCAGGGGGGTACACGCCTACTTTGTGTACCATGTGTGTGGCAACCACAAGGAACCCTAGCTAATATGGTATTTGCTTATACAACTTTACACATCGGTACCATATTTCTCTAACACACAAATTACACAGCTATCTGATCATTTAACTGAGAGATAAACATTTTTTTATTACATCAGTGACAGATGTTTACGCAATACACAGTTGGGTAACTTTATACTTATGAAACTGTATTTTGTCTGTGCATTGTAAACTGTTCATATTTTTTCGGAACCATTGTGATACTATGAGAGCTTTGAATGATGTATTTGGTAAAGGGATTATGATTTGTAAAGTACGTTTGAGGCAGATGACACTTTTGACTTGAGCAGAGAATTTTTTTAATTATTGGAGGAAGTTACGACGATTTTAAGATTTGACTGAAGTGTTATGAGGTTATTTTTACGACGACGATGTGTATTATGCTGCTGAGGTATGTTTATGATTAATAGGCTGAGGCTATACGAGTTATTTGAATATGCTTCATATTTATAATGACGAAATATTGACGAGTGTCGATGGATACGTATATGTGTAATAAGGTAAGGAGTAATGAATAGTGGGTAGGGACTCTTGACTTGTGAAACAGGATGTTGGAAACCAAAGTGACCACCTGCACGTAATGCGTCGCGGGCACCCAGCTGTGTCAGACGCCTGGAGAAAAAGCCATTATTGCGAGCCCTTTTCAGCGGCACAGGTAGAAAAAAAAAAGAAAGGGAAGGCCATTGTCCGCGCTACTGACATCTCCTTGTTGAAAGCATACTGTGGAGCTCGTAATTTATGATATTTACTGAAATGCCTAATGAAACGATGAGAAACATTTCACAGCTATTGCCTTGCTAGTTAAGAAAAATGCCATATGGCTTGCTTAATGTATTTATTTACACATTTTGTTTAATATCAAGTTTCTAGCTGCACTGCAGCATTGGTTAAAATAAAATTTAATATATGTACTAATATAAATATTTTATGCCTACAGATCCAGTAAATAATTTTATGATCTATCCAAAACAAATGAGGGAGCACAAAAAAAAAAAACATTTCCCTTCACAGGAATTGCATAAATAATTTTTTTACGATTTGGTAACTTATCTACTAGCGTAAGTTTTTGTGATGCATCACTCTAATGTTAAGATGTGACATAGGTATTAGACATGGCCATTTTAGTGTAATATTTTTTCTGCTTGCGCTATGTCATGTTTAGGTATAAGTTGCTGCTGTTTGCCAGGCATAGTGTTATTGAATTTGACTTTTGCTCATTTATGCTGCTAGCTTTGCCAATTTGCATTTTTTGCATTGCTGTTGGTGTTGATTTGTTATGTGATGCTGCATTGCCTCGTCCCTTAGTTTAGCATCTGAGCTCAGTAGATTTAAGTTAGCTTAAGAGGGGGTAGCCTCTAAGAGAATGAGTTGCGATGAATTGGAAGAAATGCATTGAGAAAACAGGTTTAGGTAGGATTTTCTTGGAAATAAATGATGAGGTAAGATAATGGAAAATAAAAATGAGGTAAGAAATGTGTGAACATATGAACACAGAAAGCATGCTTAGTTAGAATTTTTTTTGGTGGAAACAAAGGCTGAAATAAGAGGAAAGATATATGAAGTTTTGGGTTGGACTGCAGTACCAAATGTTACACTGAAAACGAACCCTGTCCTTTCCTATTGGTGTTATCCCACTATGTGTGTGTGTACCCTTGTGTATTTGTTTTCTTCCTGTCTCTGTGTAGTTTCATAGAATTTTTTCTTCTTTTAATATTAAGCTACATTCACTATGAGGAGGAATACTGTTATCCTCAAATATAAGTTGCATTAATAATATGTTATTTTTTTTGTAAAGTTGTTTACAATTCTGTTCTGTTTCAATGTTCATGTGTGAAATTAATGTTTCGAAAACTATTCTCATTACTTTATGTATGTACTTATGTCACTATTTTTGTAACACTGATGTATATGTTTATTTCTATTCTTTTGTAAAGCCTGTACTACAAATGTTATCTGTATTATTATGTTTTTAATGATGTATTTTGTACCTTTGTAATTGTATTCTTATGTTATAACATTGTAATTGTCACCAGTTCATGACATTAGTAACTTGTTAGTTACATTTCACTGCACACGTTTCTGTTGGTCATAGTATGTGGACAATATGTGAGAAGTAGGGACTGATAGTGTTTGCACGTGTGTTAATGATTCAGCAAGGGACTGGATAACAGCATTGCTGGTTCTAAGGACAATTCCAAAAACTTTGTGAGCGCACAAGTGGTGGTTATGGACTTGCTATATTGTCTGCAAGACTCTTTGATGGTGATTGTGCACCTGCACAATCGCAACAGATGGCTGCTGGCCATCTCTACAAGGACTACAGTGGGCCTACATCTTTGATGACCCACCATGCCATTATTTCTACAAGGACTGCAGTGAGTCTGCACCTCTGGTGGCCCACCAATACCACAATCTCTACCAGGACTCCAGTGGGTCTGCTCTGTGATGACCTACCTACCAATATTCGTCAGAACTTCGAATGACTCTGCTGTGGGTTTGCTCTGTTGTGGCCCATTACCTGTATGCATATCAAGAGTCAGCACTGTCTTTCCATTGGAAGGACAACACTACTTCTTCAAGACTGCATGGAAATCCACTACTTCCGTGTGCATTTTCTTTTACTGCTCAGACTTTGAGAAAAAACACTGCTATTCTAATGTGATGAACAATGTGGACTGTCTTTATGGACTGTGAGAAATTTTGATCTTTTGACCAACATAATATTAATAAGTGTGTGCATTTTATATCTTTGTTACTGTAATTGTGAAAAATTTTTGTCAAATCTGTATTGGCCAGTGCCCAACACCATTTGTAAAAATTTTTGTGGGGAGCATGGGGGCTATGTAAGTAGGCTGTTTATGTTTTCTCTATGTAAGTAGGCTGTTTAGGTTTTTTATTGGTAACGCCACCTCTGTATGACAATCACTGGCTGTGCTGTGGGCAGTCTGTGTCTGCTTTGCATTGTTGTAATACTCGCCATTGTAGTGTTAGGCAGCTGGCTGTGAACAGCGCGTAGCGTTGCGCAGTTGGAGGTGAGCCGCCAGCAGTGGTGGATGTGGGGAGAGAGATGGCGGAGATTTATAATTTGTCATGAACTGATATATATATTATGACTTGTGATGATATTAAGGTAAATACATTGTTTTTCTCTATTAATATCTTTCATTTGCTAACTATCCCTATCAGTAGTTAGTGCCTGCCATAGTTTGGATCTTTTATTTAGCTGGCAGTAGTGGCGCTCGCTGTATTGCAGTAGCTTGAGCAGCGAAGATTTTTGTGAGGTAAGTGATTTGTGAAAGGTATAGTTTAATGTTAGTCAGGGCCATTCTTTTGCAGGGATCTTTGATAGTCAGATTGCGTTGCGCTAAAAATATTTTGTGTCAGTTTAAGGACAGTCGTGTATAAATAGTTCAAAGGCGACGTTTCAACTTTTTGTCGATTTGGACTTTAATGGCAAGGTCATACCATTCCAGCTCGATACTGGAGCTGCAGTTTCATTGCTCAATCACGACGCGTCCAAACAACTGGGCGCACCTCCGTTGTGTGCCGCAAATGTTAAGTTACATAGTTATTCAGGACAGAATATACCTGTGTTAGGACAGTGCAGCCATCTTGCAACATACAAGGGACATACAAAACTTGTGTCATTTTACGTTCTTCGTTCTTCTACTGCAGTGAACTTGTTTGGTTTAGATTTATTTCAATTGTTTAACATGTCTATAGTAAATCAGGTCCTATCAGTGAATCACACTGTGCCTTCAGACAGTGTTTCTCGTCTGTGTGACGAATTTGCAGACATTTTTGCACCGGGCTTAGGTTGCGCTAAAAACTATGTAGCACATTTGGAACTGAAAGTCAATGCGCAACCAAAATTTTTCAGTGCGCGCAATGTTCCCCACGCATTGCGTGATGAGGTCGCAAGAACATTAAACGATTTAGAATCACAGGGTGTAATTGAACGTGTGCAAGCTTCTCTCTGGGCCTCACCCTTAGTAATTTTGCCAAAACCTTCCGTAAAATTGAGACTTTGCGTGGACTTCAAGGCCACAGTGAATCCACAACTAGTGACTGCTACTTTTCCTTTGCCCCGCCCGGAAGATCTTTTTGCTAAACTGTGCCCGGGAAAATACTTTTCAAAGTTGGACCTAGCCGATGCGTACTTGCAAATACCGGTGGACGACGAATCCCAGCGCGTATTGGTGGTTAACACGCATCTTGGATTGTACAGGTTCAAAAGACTGCCGTTCGGGTGTGCATCCTCCCATGCATTGTTTCAGCAATATTTACAAACTATTTGTGCGTCGGTCCCTACTGCAGCAAACTATCTGGACGATATAGTGATCTCCGGACAGACAGAGGAAGATCATCTTGCGAACCTACGAACGTTATTTCAGGTCTTGCGACAAAATGGTCTTCGCTTGAGGAAGGACAAATGTGTGTTTTTTGCTCGTGACTTACCATACCTGGGCCATGTCATCAATGCCCAAGGCATACATCCGAGTCCAGAGCACCTCCGTGCCATACAAGATTTGCCTTCCCCTCAAGATGTGAAGCAGCTGCAGAGTGTGTTGGGTAAAATTACCTACTATCATCGCTTTCTGCGCAATGCCTCTTCCATTTCAGCTCCGCTTCATCGCTTACGCCGTAAGGGTGTTCCGTTCGTCTGGACGACGGAATGCGAACGCGCCTTTCGCCAGTTGAAATCGGCGTTGCTTTCTAATACTTGCCTCACGCCTTTCGATCCCCGGAAACCCCTTTTGTTGATGGTAGATGCATCGGATTTCGGGATCGGTGCTGTGCTTGCGCACAGAGATGGATCGCATGATCGCCGTATTGCCTTTGCGTCCAAATTGCTCTCGTCTGCGCAAAGAAATTATTCACAGATAGAGAAAGAAGCTTTGGCTCTCGTGTTTGGTGTTACTAAGTTCCATGATTTCTTGTATGGTCGTCACTTTACCATCATCACAGACCACAAAACTCTGACATCACTTTTTCATCCGACAAAGCCTGTACCTCCACGTACAGCGCAGAAATTCATTCGCTGGTCTATTTTCCTCTCGCAGTACCGCTACGATATCTTGTATCGGTCCACTGCTAAGCACGGCAACGCTGATGCGTTGTCCCATTTGCCTGTTGCTGAGGATAAAGCATTCGATTCTTCCGAACTTGCTTGCATGTTCATTGATGCGGAAACTGATGACGTGGTCGAATCGTTTCCGATTGATTTTCGTCGTGTAGCTACAGCCACCGCTGCTGACCCTGTCCTTGCTACCGTTTTGCGTTTTGTTGCTACGCAATGGCCTTTGTCAAAGTCTCGGATCGAGGATCCGTTGGTTCGCCGATTTTTTGCTCACAAGGACAGACTTTTTGTTCGACGTGGTGTTTTGTTGTTGCGTTCTGATAATGATCAGTCCCGAGTCGTGGTCCCACGTTCGTTACAATCCTCTGTCTTACGGCTTCTTCACCAAGGACATTGGGGTATAGTGCGAACGAAACAACTTGCTCGTCAGCACTGTACTTGGTTCGGAATCGATGCTGCGATTACGAATATGTGTTCTTCTTGCATGGCGAGTGCCGAACAACAATCCGCACCGCCGCGGAAAGTCTTTGCATGGCCAAAAGCCACTTCCCCTTGGCAACGCTTGCACATCGATTTTGCTGGTCCATTCTGGAATGCTCGATGGTTGGTTCTGGTCGATGCCTTCAGTAATTTTCCTTTTGTTGTCCGGATGTCTTCCACGACGTCCTCCGCCACCATCCAAGCGTTGTCTGCTATCTTTTGTATTGAAGGTCTTCCGCAGACTATTGTTTCCAACAATGGCCCACAGTTCATGTCCGCAGAATTTCAGTCATTCTGCCAGGCCAATGGTATTCAACATCTGACATCCGCGCCGTTTTCGCCTCAGTCAAACGGTGCCGCTGAACGATTGGTCCGGACTTTAAAGTCACAGATGTTGAAGTGAAAAGAGTCGCATTCTCGGGAGGACGCATTGTTGCTCTTTTTGTCTTCGTATCGCTCTCAGCCCCAAGATGGTCGCTCGCCGGCTGAGTTGCTCCACGGTCGTCCTCATCGAACCTTGATGTCTTTGCTGCATCCGCCGCATCAGGTTCCTGTGCAGCGGCAGACTCCTGCTTTTGCTCCAGGCGACGTTGTATTTTATCGCACCTATCGAGGTTCACGGCGTTGGATCGCAGGGCGCATTCTTCGCTGCCTCGGCCGCGCGATGTATTTGGTTTTGGGGGCCTCTGGTGAGGTGCGTCGGCATCTCAATCAGCTGCGCCTCTGTCGTCGCACGGGTTCTGCCGCTCCCCGTCTGCTTTCAGCGACGGTGCCGTCCGGTCAGCGCCCTGGGGACCCATCTACTGGCTCGCCTCATCCCCAGGTGTTACCGACGATGCCTTCCATTTTGCCCCATGGCGACGCGCCGCCGCAGCCGCCGCCGCCGCCGCCGCCTGTTCTCCCGCCGGCGCCGCCCGCATTCGACGCTTCGCTGCAGCCGCCAAGCGCCTCCCTGGGTCACGCGCCGCCGATCGCTTCCCGTGACCAGCCGTCCTCCGCCATGGACCTCTTGCCCGCTCCGGACCACATGACGTCATCGCGCGTCGGGTATCCCGACGCAATGGAGGTCGACCCTTCGGCCCCTCCTGTCTCATTACGGGCGCATACACCGCATGTTGACGTGCACCCTGGACTAGGTTTTCAGGCGTTTCCTAGATCCCCTCGGACCGAATGGCCGGGTGCGGGTGGCACAGCCTCGCCTGTTGTTAGGCTCCCCACCTCATCGCATACGTCAACATGGGGTCCTCCCCACGGCGGGCGGAAGCCTTATCACACGACCGTTCGCCGATTTGCGGGGGAGGAATGTGGTGTCACCGCCAGACACCACACTTGCTAGGTGGTAGCTTAAATCGGCCGCGGTCCATTTAGCACATGTCGGACCCGCGTGTCGCCACTGTGTGATCGTAGACCTAGCGCCACCACAAGGCAGGTCTCGAGATACGATAGAGCACTCGCCCCAGTTGTACGACGACATTGCTAGCGACAATACGGACGAAGCCTTCCTCTCATTTGCCGAGAGACAGTTAGAATAGCCTTCTGCTAAGTCCATGGCTACGACCTACCAAGGCGCCATTAGCCTTACCTAGTTTGAGAGTTATCGTATAAATGTCTCAAGACGAACGCTGTATTCATCAAAGAATAAAAGTTAAGTATAAAGCAGCTACGTACTTTTCTTGCTACCATTCAATAGTTATCCTGTTCCAGACTTGACGGCAGTCGGCATGTGTGTACGCGTGCCTTTCTTTCGGCTCTCTTCCCAGTGTGGCGTAGCAAGCTTGTTACGCCACAACAATTAGTATACTTGGAAAGAGAAACACTGGAAAACAGTTGGCTGCACTGTTTTATGGTGTCACTCAGAAATGGTTATACTGGAAAATGGTTACAATGTAATTGATTACACTGGACCTCATCATTATGTGATGAAGCAGTTATACAAGGTAAAGAAGAAAGACCCCTCACAAGTGGCCTATCTAAAGGCTTGTAGGGGCAACATATTTTATTTTAAATCTCTCATGTAAATACTTACGAATTTAAAATTTTAAAATACTATTCATTGTGAAATATAATGTTATTTGGAGGTTCAACAAATTGTTGATGATGTCTTTTGGTTTGTGGGGCGCTCAACTGCGCGGTTATCAGCGCCTGTACAAATTCTCAACCTTTGCTCAGTCCAAATTCGCCACATTCATGAATGATGATGAAATGATGAGGACAATACAAACACCCAGTCATCTCGAGGCAGCTGAAAATCCATGACCCCAGCAGGAATTGAACCCAGGACCCCGTGCTCAGGAAGTGAGAACAAGACCACGAGACCACGAGCTGCGGACTCAACAAATTGAGACCAGTATTATAGTTACAAACTCTAAATATGTCTTGAGGCAGTGTAACTCATATTGTGCAAATATCCAGAGCATACTCAAACAGTATTAGAGTGTGAGAGCACTTAGTGACCTGCAGCTATGTTTAGTCATCATTTCAAACCTTTACTAAACCTATCATCTCTCACCCCACACAAAATGGTGTTCATGCAGTAAATCTGGCGCCTCAGGTCTGATGATAAAACTTATTTCTTCTCTAGTAACAACCATATATGCAACACATGTCGCAGATGGAGTCCATGTATGACACTGAATGTAAATGGTAAACTGCGTCATCGTGCGCATCATGTTCGAAAAGGTGTGTGAGGTAACGGGCGAGTTGTGCTGCCCTGAAGATATTCTAAGTTCGGGGTTGGCGTGGCCGCACGGGCGGCTCGGCAAGCCGGGGTTCGTCAGCAACTGTGTGGTGCTGAACAGTAGCCAGAGCAAGAGGGGTAGCCCCAGCGCATGATCCAGGCTGACCGCATGGCTGGGGATTCCATGTCGACGCTGTGTCGAGGACTGTCCTTTGTGTCGATAAAGGAGATTTGTATGCCATTAGTGTCAAAGATGGCAGTTCTTCGAGAAAACGTAATGGCAGGCGTTTCACAGTTCATGTAGAATCTTAATAATGGCCAGAGTATTCATGATACCTTAAAAAGAAACGTGTAGACTACCATTATTTGCACGATGATCTTGAAGGTTTAATCAGATTTTCAATATCTTTATTAGTTTAAAGTTTAATGTCTGAGTGTAATTTACACAAGTAACACCCAGCAACGAATATACAAAATGTAAACGGTTCGTCCAATTTTGTCAAACGACGTGTCTTTAGAAAGCTTTTAGAGTAAACCCAAATTGGTATGAATTACAGGCATGTAACATGAATAGTGCATGAGTTATTTGAGTTCAAAGTGGCTGATTACTATTGATCGCGTCAGGCCGTAAGTACTCCACAGTTACACGAAAAACCGGTAGCAGCGTGCTTATAAACATATTTATTCGTCTATGTCTTGGTTTGTATCTGATATATACTTTTCATGGAGAAATTGATCAAATATTTACTGTGTAATAGAAAGCACAGAGGCATTAGGCTAATGGCCTACTTTCGTTTCCATTCCTTTGACATATGATTATTTAATCTGTTTATGTATTTGATAATGTGTGCTAGAGCGTGTTTATGGTCAAGCCGTAGGAATATTTACTTAATTGCAAGTTATTTAAATGTAAATACAGTATTTCGTATGTGTTTCAATACGTTTGTGAGCGTGTGTTGGCTTGGAGACATGGCGGGAGCGCTCTAGCCAGTCACAGCGCTCGTTACTACGGTAGGCGACTACCGAAGTCAATGGAGAGACTTTACAGAAGTGGGGGAGGAGCGTCGGGTCACACAGGACAGGGGAGTGCTGGACGGGAAAGTGCAACGGAGGGACGCAGGAAATACTTGGAGAGTGTTGAGCAGTGCGCGTGAACGGGAGACAGAAATATTTCGTAGTGCCGACTTGTGCACTTGTGAGATTTCCGTGGCTTCTGCAGTGAAGACGTAGCATGCGTTTAGAAGTGAATATCTCGCAACCTATGTTGTTGCTCATAACTAATTACGTGAAGTAGGAATCTATTGTTTCTCTGTTGTTCAACTTATATTTTATTTAATTGCTGCACTATCGACACCAGTAAGTGTTTTTCAGTTATAAACAGCGTTGGTAAAGGTATTTCTGCTATCGTACTCATCATTTAAAGTCGTTAAAAATAATATCTGCAAATTTTATTTAATTGAAATCTTTCATTTATAAATTTCTATGTTACATTCAAAATTCGCTATTGTCGAGTGATAGGAACATTCGACCATTCGATTCATGTGTGTATTCATATTGTATACTGTAGACTCAGCAGTACTTGGCTTGTAATGCGGCAACTACGTATCCCAGCCTCCAGACAACGAAACCCGCCAAAACTTTTAATATTTCAACTGTGAGTCTGAGGGTACGTAGCTGAGGGTCACATTTTTTTTGAAAGCCTGCAGATGTGACTGTGACTGTCATAACAACTGAGATGCATGTAAAACTAGGTTTTGCTGAAAGCAGAGCGCAAATTGTCGAGAATATACTTATCCATTGCTTCATAATGAGAGCAGTTAATAACGTCCAAGTAACTTTAACATATTTTGTAACCTTTCCTAAACTTCTTCGAACCTACATCTACATCTATATTCCGTAAGTCACATGAAGGTAAGTGATGGAGAGTACGTTTGGTGCAAATCATTAATCCTTCCGACCAGACCGTGTTTCATTTGCGAATGGCGCATGGGAAGAATGATTGCCTTTAAACCTTCGTTTTCGTTCACATTTCTCGAGTTTTCTCGTTGTCGTCATTCCGCGAGACGTATATGGAAGGAAGTGATATGTTGTCCAACGCTGCCTGGAATATACTCTCTTGGAATATCGATAATACACCTCCTGTGATGCTTTATGTATATTGATATGTATATTGATGTTATGTATATAGAAATATTCAAGAATCGGTCGAACAAATGTTTTGTGTCACTTCATTCGTAGATGAGTTATATGTCCTAAAGAGTCTTTCTATGAATCTCAGTCTGGCACCTCTTTCCTCTGCTACATGTTTTGTGTGTTCACTCCACTTAATTTCGCTCCAGATGATTCCTGCCTGATATTTTACGACTGACACTATTTCCAGCAGTTTGTTATCAGAGGTGTAGTTTTACAGTAGTGGATATCCTCTCCTGTGTACTACCAGTACGTTACATTTATTTACTTTCAGGGTCAACTGCCACAGCTCGCACCACTTACCAATCCTCTGCAGGTCCTTTTGCAAATCGCCTCAGTCTTCCGGGATTGCTACTTTCATATAGACTACAACTTCAACTGTGATCTACTTTATGGACATTGCGACGTTTGCTACGAGATCACTCCAATAAAATCGATGTATCTCATTTCTTCTTTGCTCCCATCTGTGCTGTGCAAATATTTTCGTTACAATAAGTGGAACACACGGTACGAGATACGTTCAAAAATTCCTCAATTTCCCCCAAAAAGTTTTTCTACTCTTAACTTTTACTTATTGTATATGGCCTCCTTCGAAATACTCTCCTCCACAATTGATACACAGCTCTCAACGCCGTTTCCACTCCCGGAAGCAGTGTTGGTACTGTTGTTGCCGGATCGCGCGAAGCGTCGTCTTCGTTTTTTTTATTACCTCTTCTATCGTTGGCAAATCTTCGTATTTTCAACGAAACTTTCACAGGACAGGAGAGTACGGAGGTTGAGGCAGCACCATGATTTCACAGGCTAAGGTCTTTCTGGTCTTGATTTACGAGCCGTGTGGCGAAATGGCTGCAACATGATGCATTGCAAGATGCTGTGTCAGGATGACGTGATCCAATTGAAATGTTTCATTTCTCTGCAATCTCTCGGACAATCAGTCTTCGATTGGAACGCGCAATTTGGTTGGCGTTCCTGGAGGCAGCCGTGTTGGCCGAGCGGTTCTAGGCGCTCAGTCCGGAACCGCGCGACTGCTACGGTCGCAGGGTCGAATCCTGCCTCGGGCATAGAAGTGTGTGATGTCCTTGGGTTAGTTAGGTTTAAGTAGTTCTAAGTTCTATGGGGCTGATGACCACAGCTGTTAAGCCCCATAGTGCTCAGCCATTTGAACCATATGATGTTCCTGACATGACCGTCGTCGGTGGACGTCGAAGTGCATCCTGAACGAGAGTCATCATTAACTTCCGTCCAGCCATTTTTACGCCGTGTGAACGATTTCTAACACCGAGTACGGCTTAAGGGGACCACACCGTGGTTCAGGTCGAAAAAGATCGATTTTCGGTTTTCATCATATTTCGATAGATTAAGGTTTCATTTAAGTACTCTGAAAAGGATTTTGCTGAAAATTTCTTTTTCCAGAGTTTGAAGAGCATTTTCGTATCACGTGTGTTGATGTGCCACGCCCACTTTTCTGTCACCCACTTTTCTGCATATATTTTAGATCTTTATATCCCCTACATTCCACGCTAGGGATTGTTTTTTTTACTCCCGAGTGTGTTGGCTATCCTTGGAATGCAACGATCGGTATTCTTTTGTTTCTGCTGTTTGTAAACAACACGCTTTGAAACACGCGGTTAGTTTTGTTCAAGTGTGACTGCGAGTAGTTGTTATAGAAAACTTGCATGTATGCTATGGGCAGACAATTAGGAGAAATAAAGAAAATTTGGAGGCAATGAAGAGAAATGTTTGGGCCATATTCTTCCATAAGTCCGCTACTGATGATAAGCTATGTCATGCATTGTGTCCATCAAGAGAAAATTCGTGGTGCAAATACAATAGGGCTTAGGCAACTGGAGAATCTTATTCTCACCAGCATTCTCTTCTTGCTGCTGTTATTACAGCAATTAAACCTGTTTTCAGAGACTTGGCTTATTCTGACCTTCTATGGAAATGTCTGCATGGGCAGACACAGAACCCAAATGTATGTTTCAACATTTTGAACCGCCTTCCTAAAACTGTATTTGTAGGTTGCATACAATGAAACTAAGAGTTCATGATGTTGCTATTACATCCAATTGTGGTAATATTGGAAAGCATTGGGTACTGAATAAGCTGGGAATTAATCCTGGTGAAAATGTAATTACTGGGCTGCAACAATGAGATAAAATGGGGATAGCCGATGCAGACAGGTCTGCATCTAATATGGCCAACAAAGCAAGACAAACATCCAAGTAGGTGGAGAAGAAGCTGGAAGACCTGCTAGAGGCCAAAGAAGGGCCATCATATGCAGCAGGAAAGTTTTAATTAATTGTAAATGACATATTTCAAAAGTTTTTTCTTTGAAGTCAGTTTCCTGCAAACTAAAATTTTCAGTACATGTGCCCCATTGTATCGGAAACTATCATACATAAATGAGTGAAATTTTCAGAGATTCTGAATACTACAAAAAGTCACCTCTGGTACTACAATCATTAATATTCCCCTATTAGGAAGATCAAAAGAAATATTTTTATCAGAAAAAATTTAATATTTTTTGTTAATAAATTTAGAAAAGTCTTTCATAAAAACTATAAAATGGATAAAGTAGATTTTAGTACAGTTGAGTCTATTAGCATGATGTAACATACAGTAAAAATATTAAGGTCGTGCATCAAATGGTTTTTTCAGAAATGGGTCAAATACTTGCCTAAATTAAGATGGGTTAGATAGGTAGGGTGTTGTTCCCATAAGCACTCATCACCGTAGGCTTTCTGCGTCATTTTGTGCGTCTCTGTAAAGGTTTTTGTGACTCTCACGCAAATTTGAAGACAGGCGCTCCGCTCCTCTAACTCTGCCATCTGGAAACTCGCAAACTGCGAGACACAAGGTTATACGCAATACATCACTGAACAATATTTTGCAGACAGAAGCCAATAAAGCGTCCGCCAGTTGCGCATTAAGCACGGGCGTGTGCAGGCACGCCAACCGCATTTCTCTCCAACACACCGTAACAAGCATGTTAGATGAGGTAAATCTTTGATTTGTGACTACGGCAGACAAGCTATGCCGCTGTGGAGCGTAGAATTCTCTCTGGAGTTTGCACATATGCTATGAAGGGTACGAAATAGCACACTCTGGTGTTAGTTATTTGATTCGATGGACGAGACCTGAATTATGTGTGACAATAATCGAGCCTATTAGTGACAGTCAGCTATTTTGTGAAATTTTGAAATTCTAGAAGTTATTGAAAGCAGAAAATCGAAATGAGTTTAATACGAACGTTAACGATTATTATAAGAGAAGAATGTGGAAATAAGACCAGTCTTTAATTTGAATATGTAGGTACGATATATTTTTAAAGTTTTACTGACTATCTGAATTCCGATGTTTTGCACATCGGTATAGGCTTTCGGACGGTAGGACTCCACGACCGAGCGGACGGTGAGAACACTGCTAGGAGAAGTTTTGTTCACTCTAGAAGTGTGTTCCTCTTCTGTGAGGTTTTCCTCGGACTGTAATGCTATCAAATATCAGTCTCAAGTTGTGGTGTCACCGCCAGACACCACACTTGCTGGGTGGTAGCCTTTAAATCGGCAGCGGTCCGTTAGTATACGTCGGACCCGCGTGTCGCCACTGTCAGTGATTGCAGACCGAGCGCCACCACACGGCAGGTCTAAAGAGTCGTCCTAGCACTCGCCCCAGTTGTACAGCCGACGTTAATAGCAATGGTTCACTGACGATTACGCTCTCATTTGCCGAGACGATAGTTAGCATAGCCTTCAGCTACGTCATTTGCTACGACCTAGCAAGGCGCCATTTATCCTTTGCTATGTATCTAATGAAGCATGTACAGTAACGAGAGATGTTCACCAATTGTGGATTAAAGTTAAGTATTCAAGCAACTACGTACTTTAATTACTAGACTCAACTCCTTTAACTGTTCCAGATCTCACTCCAGTTTGCGTGAACTTAACAGCGTGCATTTCGGCCTCCTCAAGCAACACGGTGTTGGCACCTCACAAGTCATGTCATTGCACTGTCTACTTTCCAATGTTCTATTGCGAGACATCTGATTTCCTTTGCACTCAGAGCCTGCGCTGGACTTACCTGCAAGACGTTATGCATCAGAAGAGCGACTTCTGCAAGCTTCAGAGAGCAAGTACCGTAATTAAGCGCCGCTTAATAATCTCACAGATAACCACAAAACCATTACCCGAATACTGAGGACATTAACCTTGATATTGTCGCCAAATTCTAACATAGAACAAATAATATCAGCTAAATTACAAAGACGTATAGGGTGGTCCACTGATCTTGACCGGGCCAAATATATCACGAAATCAGCGTCAAACGAAAAAAACTACAAAGAACTAAAACTTGTATAGCTTGAAGAGGGAAACCAGATGGCGCTATGGTTGGCCAGCTGGATGGCGCTGCCATAGGTCAAATGGATATCAACTGGTTTTTTTTAAATAGGAAACCTCAATTTTTTAATACATATTCGTGTAGTAATTAAAGAAATATGAATGCTTTAGTTGGACCACTTTTTTCGCTTTGTGACAGATGGCGCTATAATAGTCACAAACATACGGCTCACAACTTTAGACGAACAGTTGGTAACAGGTAGGTTTTTTAAATTAAATTACAGAACGTAGGTACGTTTGAACATTTTATTTCGGTTGTTCCAATGTGATACATGTACCTTTGTGAACTTATAATATCTGAGAACGCATGCTGCTACAGTGTGATTACCTGTAAATAGCACATTAATGCAATAAATACTCAAAATGATGTCCGTCAAGCTCAATGCATTTGGCAATACGTGTAAAAACATTCCTCTCAACAGCGAGTAGTTCGCCTTCCCTAATGTTCGCACATGCATTGACAATGCGCTGACGCATGTTGCCAGGGGTTGTCAGTGGATCACGATAGCAAATATCCTTCAACTTTCCTCACAGAAAGAAATGCGGGGACGTCAGATCCGGTAAACGTGCAGGCCATGGTATGTTGCTTCGACGACCAATCCACCTGTCATGAAATATGCTATTCAATACCGCTTCAACTGCTCGCGAGCTATGTGCTGGACATCCATCATGTTGGAAGTACATCGCCATTCTGTCGTGCAGTGAAACATCTTGTAGTAACATCGGTAGAACATTACGTAGAAAATCAGACTACATTGCATCATTTAAGTTGCCATCGATAAAATGGCGGCCAATTGTCCTTCCTCCCATAATGTCGTAGCATACATTAACCTGCCTAGCTCGCTGATGTTCCACTTGTCGCAACCATCGTGGATTTTCCGTTGCCCAGTAGTGCATATTATGCCGGTTTACGTTACCGCTGTTGGTGAATGACGCTTCGTCGCTAAATAGAACGCGTGCAAAAAATATGTCAACGTCCCGTGATTTCTCTTGTGCCCAGTGGCAGAACTGAACACGACGTTCAAAGTCGTCGCCATGCAATTCCTGGTGTATAGAAATGTGTTACACGTGCAATCGATGTTGATGTAGCATTCTCAACACCGACGTTTTTGAGATTCCCGATTCTCGCGCAATTTGTCTGCTATTGATGTGCGGATTAGCCGCGACAGCAGCTAAAACACCTACTTGGGCATCATCATTTATAGCAGGTCGTGGTTGACGTTTCACATGTGGCTGAACACTTCCTGTTTCCTTAAATAACGTATTCGTCGAACGGTCCGGACACTTGGAGGATGTCGTCCAGGATACCGAGCAAACGCCCGTTGGGCATTTTGATCACAATCGCCATACATCAACACGATATCGACCTTTTCCGCAAATGGTTAACGGTCCATTTTAACACGGGTAATGAATCACGAAGCAAATACCGTCCGCTCTGGCGGAATGTTACGTAATTATACGTTTGTGACTATTACAGCGCCATCTCTCACAAAGCGAAAAAAGTGTTCCATCAAATACATTCATATTTCTTTACGTACTACACGAATATGTAATAAAAACGGGGGTTCCTACTTTAAAAAATGCAGTTGATATCTGTTTGACTTATGGCAGCGCCATCTAGCGGGCCAACCATAGCGCCATCTGGTTTCCCCCTTCAAGCTAGACGAGTTTCGTTCTTTGTAGTTTTTTCATTTGATGCTAATTTCGTGAGATATTTTTCCCGGTCACTATGAATGGATCACCAACATTTGCTTGCATAGTTGATAATCTCTTATATTTTTCTCTAAATTGGGATGCGAGATGATGTGAAATGCCACCCTGAAGTCAAGGAACACAGTATCAACCCGAGTGCTGATGTCTACAGCACTGTGGATGTCATGATGGAGGAACAGACCGAACTGAGTTTCTCAAGACCTCTTTTTGCGAATACATGTTGATTTTTATAGATGCGATTGGAGGAATATTATGTTATCTTTACTAGTTCGTCAGTGGACAAAAGGAAGGCACGGCTCCAGCAACGAATATGAAGAACAAAACCATACAATACAGTTTGTGAAAACACGTCGAAACGAGAATGTTAATCTGGTTGTTGGTTATGAACTCATATCAGCTACAAAACTACTTGGTTGTAGGTGCATACTTAAATAGCGTACAAAGGCTGGCTAATGAAACTCACAGAGACAATCAGTTCAAGCTATTTTGCTCTTATACATTCTGAAACGTTTGTATGACAGAGGGTGCCAGCAACTGTGTGCTTTGATTTCTTACGATCCCTCAGTAATGTATGAAATTACATTCTGGGGTAAAATCAAATGTATTTTTTAGCTCAAAAGAGGGCTATCCAAATATGAACCATCAGAGATTTTATTGTTGCTATTTGATAACACACACATTAATCGAATTTGCAGCGGTATGTGTTCAGTCAGTGGGGCAGCTCTGCACGTATATAATGTTAACAGGTTTGTAATCACCAACTGTCCTGTCAGCTTGAAACTGTCCGCCCCCGGTAGCTGAGCCAGCACGGTAGCTCAGCGTGCTCGGTCAGAGGGTTTAGCTACCCTCGGTAATAAAAAAAACTAAGTGAAGAAAAAGTGGTCAGCGCGACAGCATGTCAATCCTAAGGCCCGGGCTCGATTCCCGGCAGGTTCGTAGATTTTTCTCCTCTCCGGGTCTGGGTGTTGTATTGTCTTAATCATCATCATTTGGTCCTTATCGACGTGCACGTCGCCGAAGTGCCGTCAAATCGTAAGATGGGCACTCGGCGAACGGTCTACCCGAGGCTCTAGTCACACGTCATTTAAAATAGGTTGAAAATTTTGCTCGCATTACTTCACCGCTCACCACTGTCGCTTTAATTATCATCCGAAGTAGACAGTACTCTGCATATAACAGGTCTTCAGCAACTTGACATTTCCGATAACGGCATAATTTATGTGTACTTCGATATTTCTTTCTTTAGTTGACATGTGTTGTATGTCGCGTATTAACAAACAGGACACCACGTCCATGTTTCACAGCTTCAGTTTTGTTTCCAGTCAAACAAATATCATATGAGAGATGGACAACAGAGTATTTGTTTAATCCTCAACAGGCTCTCCGCTCCGGACAATCTAGCCTTGGTCAGTGTCAAGTGGGACGACCAGTTCCATTGGCCGACTAATATATTCTCCGTCTGGGGTTTGAAGAAGGAAGGTCCGCACTAATCCGTCTCTCCCTGGTTTTCTTTCAACAGTGCCGGCTCTCTTGCGTATGTGCCTCTGCTATCTACCTTGCTGCAGGAGTACGGTACCTCCCACTGTGCACTTAAAAGGGCTTTGCTTCATGAAAGTTCCTGAGCTGGAGCAGCTGTCTATTCTCCCATCTCTTCACGAAGTTATTCTGCAGCCACAACAGCCGGCCACATCCACGCGACCGCCTCCATGCATTCTACGATTCGGAGCTTTTAGTAAACAACAAGAGAAATGGAACGAGTGGTACACTCAGTTCAACGCTCATTGTGCTCCACATTAAGTGCAAGGTTTGGTTTTAAATCGGCCGCGGTCCATTAGTACATGTCGGACCTGCGTGTCGCCACTGTCAGTGATCGCAGACCGAGCGCCACCACACGACAGGTCTCGAGAGACGGACTAGCACTCGCCCCAGTTGTACGGACGACGTAGCTAGCGATGCACACTGACGAAGCCTCGCTCATTTGCAGAGCAGATAGAATAGCCTTCAGCTAAGTCACTGGCTACGACCTAGCAAGACGCCATTAGTAGTTTATTGCCAGAATCTACAGAGTCTCACTTGTATCGTCAATAGCGATGTACAACAAGGATGGATTAAAGTTAAGTATTCCAGCAGCTACGTACTTTTCCTTATAGCATTCATTACGTATCCTGTTTCAGACCTCACGCCATTCTTCGTGAGCTTATAGCGTGCATTGCGGTCCCCTCAAACCACACTGTGTCGGCACTGCTGTCGACACATCACAAGGTACAGCGGAAGGTTCTTAGTTCTTGCCAACGGCCGGTTCAGGAGTTTACCACATCGCTCAGAAGTTATCTCGGACTAGTAGGCTGGAGTTGCAAGTGTCTGAGGATTTAGTTTCTGGCCTCACTTGGTATTACGAGGATCAGGTAAAGGTTTCTGCTGCTCATTACAAGTTCCCTCGATTGCGGAATAAGCCAGTACAGACATTCAATCGGTGGGTCACTGAACTCCAGAGTTTGACGCGACAGTGTCGTTTTCAATGCAGCTGCGGACAGTGCTATACTGACGCAGTGATTCGTGATGCAATTTACTACAGTGTGCCAGACAGTAGGATTCGTGAAGAAATTCTCATCCTACTTTGAAGACGTGTCACAAATTACCGAATTACCATCAGGACTCGTGTGATAGTGCAGTGTAAAACTGTGAGGTAGGTCCCGCCTGCAGTGTAACGCAAAGTGACAAAAAGGTCCAGCGTTGCGAAAGACCGCTGCGCAAATAGCTCACCGTGCCACGGCCAGAGTGAACAAGTGTTAGTGCGTGCGTCTTCTGTGAAACAGTATCCCTGCTGCTTTTTCACTCATAAAAGGCAAAACTGCTCTTCACGGAATGTGACTTACTTTGCTTACGGGAAGCCAGGTCACGCACAGTCTGTATGCTTGCAGCAGAAAAGAACTCTACCCACGTTCGCTCTCGTAAGCGCGGAGCAGCTTCTCACGCAGTGAATGTAGTTTTTTTCTAAACCGGCTACCGACACTAGTAATGACCAAATTCAGTATGTGCCTTCACACCACCCATAGTGCTGTGTACTTGTCATTCAAACAAAGTGCTTGTACCCTTAGTCATTGCCGGACGCCATGTGCAACTTCTATTTACACAGAGGCGCTTCATTTACGTTGCACAGTTCCGCCACTTATGAACATTTGGGCGCTCACCACAGTTGACAAAATCTTGCACTCAACTTATTGCGTACAATGGTCAGCGCATTCTAGTACTCGGTACATGTAGTTTGCTTGCCATATTCCAGTCTCACAACATAACAGTGACATTTACAATTTAGAGTTTACGAGAGTGTGAAAATATTTTTGTGTTAGATTCATTTGATTTGTTTGATCTACATATTCAGGGCAATGTACTTTCTCTTTCTGCTTTCACCCCGAAAGACAATGTTACTCAATTGACTGTAGGATTTCCTGATTTATTTTTTGACGGACGGCAGAGCAAGTAATTTTGTGGCTCACGTTACAATGAAGAACAATGCACAATCTCTGTTTTTTGAGCGAGTCCCGTCCCTCATACACTTAGAGACAAAGTTGCGCGTGAACTTAGAGAATAGCAAGGCAATGGCGTTATTGCTCCTATCCAGGCTAGTCAGTGGACTTCTGGCTTTGTGATCTTACCAAATCCTTCTGGAAGGCTGCGTGTTTGTGTTGACTTTCAGTCCACTGTGGATCCACAAATAATAATTGATACTTGTTGTTTGCCTCGCACTGAGCAATTAACGCACAGGCTTGGTGCGGACTGCTGTTTTTAAAAAACTGTCTTACGCGATGCGCATTTGCAAATTCTGCTACGTGAGGAGTCTCAGAAAGTGTTTATTGTCAGTACACGTTAACGGTTTGTTCAAATTTTTGTTCTTACCCTTTGGCAGCGATCCCACGCCACCCATATTCCAACCCCACTTAGAACAGCAAAAGTTCCGTTCTGTTCAACTTACTTGGACGATACTGTGGTGTCACGATGTAGGCAGGAAGAACACGCCATTAACCTACGTATGCTTTTTCAAGTGCTTTCAGCTGCAGGTTTGAAGTGTCTTCTTAAGTCTGAAATTCAATACTTAGACCATGTTCTTAAACAGCCAATGTTTTCATCTCCTTCAGTCACATTTTGTGGCCATCCATGACCTCCCTGCCCCGCGTGACGTGACGCAATCGCATTCAGTTATCGGGAAGCTGACATATTATATCCGGTTCATACCCAAAGCAGCCCAGATCGCGGCTTCGTTGCATCGTTCGCACCGGAAGAATGTGCCTTTAGTTTGGACCACAGAGCGTCAGGATGCATTCCAGAAATGTAAAAAATGTCTTGTTGAGTCATACATTCCCTGTTTATATCGATTCCGCTAAGTCTGTGGTCCTGGCAGTGGCCGAGTCTTCGCACGGAATCGAAACTGTGCTGTCACACATATTTGATTCACAGAAAAGATCGATCGCTTTCTCTTCCATGTCATTGACCAAGACTCAGTGTAACTATTCCCAAATCGAAAAGGAAGCGCTCGCTACTTCTATGGCGTGACAAAATTTCACCATTATCTGATTGGTCAAAAGTTTTCTCAGGTGACGTGTCATTAGCCACTTCAGTCTTTGTTTCATCATCCAAACCTGATACGCCATGCGCGGCTCAAAAGCCGCAACGTTGGGCTTAATTGTTGTCACAGTATCAGTACAAAATATCGTACCGGCCCACATCGAGAGAAGCAAATTCTGACAACCTTTAATTCCATGCTACATCCACATCTTGTCAGATGGTTCAAATGGCTCTAAGCACTATGGGACTTAACATCTGAGGTCATCACTCCCCTAGAACTTATAACTACTTAAACCTAACCAACCGAAGGACATCATACACATCCATGCCCCAGGCAGGATTCGAACCTGCGACCGTAGCAGCAGCGCGGTTCCTGACTGAAGCGCCTAGAGCCGCTCGGCCACCGCGGCCGGCCCACATCTTTGCAGATCGATGCTCACGACACTGAACTTTTACAGACTTTTCCACTGTACTATAGGAGAATTTCACAGGCCACAGAAACAGACACTGATTTGATCCTTTTGTTGCTCTACATCCGTACTGGTCGGTCTCGTTCAGTAAAAAACATTCATAATTCTTTTTTACTCGTCAGCATAGCCTCTCTGTCCAGTATGGTGTGATTTTATTGCCAAATCACAGGACAACCTGTAATGGTACTTGAATTACGCAACCATTACGGCACCTCACCTGAACCTCTCCGCATGGCTAAGCCATGTCTCCGCAATATCTTTTCTTTCAGGAGTGCTAGTTCTGCAAGTTTCGCAGGAGAGCTTCTGTCAAGTTTGGAAGGTAGGAGACGAGATACTAGCAGAAATAAAGCTGTGAGGACGGGGCGTGAGTCGTGCTTGGGTAGCTCAGTTGGTATAGCACTTGCCCGCGAAAGGCAAAGGTCCCGAGTTCGAGTCTCGGTCCGGCACACAGTTTTAACCCGCCAGGAAGTTTCATATGTGTTGTTGTTCCTCCATCAAGGACATTAGGGAATTGTTCGCACAAAACAGTTAGCGCGCCGGCACTGTACTTGGCCGGCATGGACGTCCACATTGGACAGCCGACGTCACTGTGTCGTGCTTATCTACATCTACATCTACGTGATTACTCTGCTATTCACAATAAAGTGCCTGGCAGAGGGTTCAATGAACCACCTTCATGCTGTCTCTCTACCGTTCCACTCTCGAACGGCACGCGGGAAAAGCGAGCACTTCAATTTTTCCGTGCGAGCCCTGATTTCTCTTATTTTATCGTGATGATCGTTTCTCCCTACGTAGGTGGGTGTCAGCAGAATGTTTTCGCAATCGCTAATGCTGAAAATCTATCGGCTCTTCCACAAACGTGATGACTGGGTGTTGTGTGATGGCCTTGGGTTAGTTAGGTTTAAGTAGTTCTAAGTTCTAGGGGACTGATGACCATAGATGTTAAGTCCCATAGTGCTCAGAGCCATTTGAACCAATCTTCCACAAACGTTTCCAACTTGGCCAAAGTCTCAATCGCCGTTGCTTCTTGTTGTGGACTCTTTTAGCAAATATTCGTTTTCAGTGCCCTTGAACTCGACTTCATCGCGTAGGACCATTCAGACTTCGTCATCTACGTTTTGCTTGGAAGGTTTGCCTGAAATGCTTGTTACAGACAACGGACCACAGTTTGGGGCCAGTTTTGTACTACCAATGGTATCACTCATCCTGCCAGTGCTCAGTTTCATCATCAGTCGAACGGGGGAGCTGAACGATTTGTGCGTACGTTCAAGCAACGGATGAACAAAATGCGTACCCTCTCCAATGCGCGCCCTGTCCACTTTCCGTTGGAGCTGCACAGGAGGAGGGTGGGCGCCTTCTCGGGGGTTTTCCGGCCGACGTTCCCCTCGGAGTGCAGGACAGAAGTCGGGGCGCCGCCCGGACTCGGCTTCGATCCCAGATGCGGCTCCAGGCTTCTCACTCCACCCAGATTCCTGCCTCCCTCCTCCCCTCCCCCTCCCTCCATCGTCTTAAGATGGCTCCCTACACAACGATGGGGAGTGGACCGTAATGTGCAGTGCTAAAGCATTGGCTAGACACCGACCAGCGCAGCGTCGCAAAGTGGCATCAAGTAGGCGCTGACACGTGAGCCAATGGAAATAGCGGGCAGTGCCACACCTCCAGGAAGACAGAGTTCAGCGCCCCCTGTCAACGATGAATAAACCAACCGCCCGAAGATTGTCGACCCCATTTCGGTCTTAGGCTTCATTAGCATCAGTACTGAGTATTAGGGTGGCGATTGCATTGTATTGTATGTTAACTGGGGACCTAGAAACAACGGAGAGGCTCCGTCCCCGCCGCAGCCGCAGTGGTCCACAACCCCACACAACGACTACCGCAGTCCACTTCACCCCTCCGCCGCCCCACACATAACCCAGGGTTATTGTGCGGTTTGGCCCCCGGTGGACCCCCCCCCCCCCCCCCCCCCCCGCCCCTGCCCCACAGGGAACACCAGACGAGTGTAACCCCAGTGTTTTGTTTTGTGTTTGCGTGGTAGAGTAATGGTGGTGTACGCGTACGTTGAGAACTTGTTTGCGCAGCAATAGCCGACATAGTGTAACTGAGGCGGAATAAGGGGGACCAGCCCTATTTCGCCGAGGTAGATGGAAAACCGCCTAAAAACCATCCACAGACTGGCCGGTTCAACGGACATAGACAAAAATCCGCCGGGAGGAATCGTGCCGGGGACCAGGCGCTTCTTCCCGCCCGGAAAGCCGTGAGTTAGACCACACGGCCAGTCGGGCGGGCTAGGGTGGCGATACTTAGACTGCGTTCTACGAGTAGTAGCAGTGGGCAGTAATTGCTTGTAGGATGCACAGGCATCACCTCAAGTTAAGTTATCTTAATTTTCTTTTTAGAAATAAAGCACTGTAATCACCTGAAAGTTTTGTACAGATGATCTGAATTCCTGGTATCTGCCGTCGCAACTTCTTTCCTTCCTTGTTTGTGTCCGTGCCGATTCTCATAGTCCCAGACACAGCACTCCTGACGATACCCTAGTCTCTGATGAAAACAGCGTTCGAGGACAAACTAATTAAGAAGTCTTCGAGCCTCTCACATATCTGGGAAGCTAATCCGTATGTCAGTAACTTCGTTAACAGTGTGCAGTTGGGCAAAGTGTCAAACGCATTTCGGAAAAGTAGGAGTATGTAATCTGTCTACTGTCCTTCAATCGCAGTGCGCAAGGTATTCTGTGAGAAAAAGGAGAGCAGTTTCACGCAAGCGATGCTTCTTAAACCCTTGCTGATTTGTGTACAGAAGCTATTGCGCCTCAAGGAACATTATTATATTCGAACGAGAATATGTTCAACAATTCTGGAGCAAACCGATGATAAGGATATTGGTCTGTGATTTTTCAGTTCTTTTAATCTTCTTATGTTTCCTGGCCGACGTTTGAAAATTGTGAAAGATTTTAGAATCTCACAAAGTCTGTTTCCGGCATTTTCTACTGTTTCTGTTGTTGTGGGACATGAGGGCGTATTTTGTGCAGCATTTGTAAATATTTTTTTGGTTCTGCATATTTATATTCTGTATGTTAATACTTCAGTTACAGAAGTTTGTGGTGAGTAAAATTCTATATATTTTTATAACTAGTTCTGTAACGTCATGCATGGTCGGTTCCGCACCATCTTTTACTGGGAAACAGAACGAGATTCTTCGTCATCTATCAGCTGGCATTTTAAAATGAACTGACTTTCTTTGAAGTCTTAATAACTTTGAAATGTCTTGCAAATGTTAACGTATGCTAGTTTCCCACAGCTCCTCCTTTAAAATGATTTTAACTTGTATCAGGTTTCTGATAATACTCCTACTTAATTTGATTTCACTGACTGATCAGTGGTGTGTATCAAGGTAGTAATGTAGCATAGAACCTATTAAATACACTACTGATAAGATTTTCTCGATTTCAACGACAAAATATTTATGTCCAGGTACTAGACCAAACTGTATCTTGGAACTTTTTTTTTACATTTGGAATGACCTTTTACTTCCGGAGAAATGTTCAAAAAAGGCTGTAGTACAGAAAAAGTGAATGCAGTCACTTAAAAATGTAATTAAAAATTACAAGATGGTCAAAAACAGTTTGAAAAGTTTCTTCGGTAGGTTGTGCTGAGAAAAAATTTGTTAAGAATAAAATTCGAAACGTTGACCGGGAAATTTCAAACGGTCAACCAGAGAGAGGGTGTCGCTGAACGTGTGCTTCGTTTGGTTTCCTAAAACCGAGTACGAGAACTATGCAAAATGTGGACGTGAGACGATAGTAAGGATCGAAACTGAGCCAAGGCTGACCAGTTTCGTCCGCTCCCATGTGTCCTCTGAGAACAACTGACACCAATATTGCATGTGGCAGGCCCCTTGAATTTCTTCTATAAAGAGGAAGTTCAATAAATAAGAAGATACGAAAAGACTGAGAGCCAAAATAATATCTGTCTTTTAAAGGGCGATAAACGAAATGTATTAACTATTGAGATACAAGCATCCTGGATTCAGCCTATAAGCTACATGCCAAAGTCCTAAATGAAAACTTAAAAATATCATTGAAAAGTTAATATGTGAAGATAACCAGACTTTAGAGAAGGACGATCAACCATTGACAATGTTTTCACACTGCAACAAGTTAAAGGAAAGAGACGAGAGTTCAGTACGAAACACTGTCTTGCTTTTGTGTGGATGTTGAAAAAGGATTCGATAATGTGAAAAGCGAAACGCCATGGAATATCATGGGTCACCTCATGTCAGTGCTATTAAGAGTCTACACACAAACACTGAAACTGCTGTAGATGTGGGAAATGTAACAACAAAGCCAGTGAACACAAACAAAGGACTACAGTATGGATGTTTTATTTCCACTCCTCAAACGTGTGTGTGTGTGCGTTTAATTGCCAGAAAATCGAAAATGTTGGACATAAATGGAATTATTTTAGATTGTGATACTAGAGTAAATGTAACTTCATACGTATATGAATGACCTAACTCTGATTAAAATGAGTGAAGGTGACTGTCAGATGGGAGTCTAAGTTGCAGCAGACAGCCTCAAATGACAATCTCACATTGTCGGTAGATAAAACGAAAATGATGGCATTTTAGGGCAGACAACCAGTAAGATCTAATATACACGTGAATAATAAATTATTGGGCAAATAAAACGTTTTAAGTATCTAGGATCGACATCACCTACGAGTATGACCATGACGTGGACCGAGTTTTAAATAAAATTACCTTCATATGTACGGAACGTTCCTAATAAATTTGCAGAATAAGGCCAGGAAAGTAACCCAGCGGAAGTTCTGTAAAACAGTAGCGGTAGCAATCGATATTTACGGAAGTGAAGCACGGGCAAAAACAAAACACCTGGAAAGTAAAATACAGGCTCAGGAAATGAGATTTGCAAGATGAGTGGAAGGATGTACAGGGGAAGATCGAGAAACAAATGAAGATACAAGGAATGATTTAGGAACATGTAACCCAAACGACAAAGTAGAGGAAAACAGGAGAATGTGGAAGAAACACATAGATCGTGTGGATGCAGAAAGATTCCCGTGAAGGCTCTAAGTTATAAATGCACTGTAAGAAAAACTGTAGGAGCACCATACAAGAGATGGGTAATTTGCTTAATATGTGAAATGAATAGGAAGAAGAAGAAGAAGAAGAAGAAGAAGAAAAAGAAGAAGAAGAGGAAGAGAGGAAGTCTGGAAAGTGTTCGAAGGTTCAAATATGAGGGGCAGCACAAATTATGCCCCTATTAAGAAATATATGGAATGATAGAACTACATCACAAAAGTACATTTTTCTATTAATTATTCAGCGGCTCTATTGAGAAAAATATGGAGTATCTCACTGAATACGGCGTAGGTTACAGGTCTCTTATAGCGACAACAAACTCATAGACAGATAACACTTTGCTACTGAGAGTGATAGCAATTGTAATCCTTGTCGTTCGACGAGCATTTTCTTCCTCATCGCTCGTTTATCGCGCTGTTGATTTATCGCCCCATACGAGCGGCACTCTGCGATGCGGCCATTATTTCCGAACGTTCATCCCGGAAGCAGGTCGTCCCGACTTTTTTTTTTTAGACCATGTCGGAGTTATCGCTGCGGCAGCAACACTAATAACGAATGGCCGCTACAACAGATACTTTACTCGTCGGCAAGGTAGCACGAGATTTAAACGAGCCGAAACAATTTTTTTCGCTTAAAGAATGCGGAAACACGTCTGTCTACGCAGATTATGCGTCTTGTGGAAGAGGGGAATTTAAGCACGGGGTTAGCATCTGGGACGCTTACCTTTTTCGCTTTTAATACCAGTGCGAATTTAACGAACAATAAATTCCCACTTTTTTTTCATGTCCAGTATCCCACTCTCACTAGCTGGAAAATTGCAATACATCGTTCTTACCAGTAGCGCGTAGGATGTTGGGTACTTTACTCAAAAAAGGGCGAACTTAAAATTTACTGTGGCTAAAATGTAAAAACGCGCCACGTATATCTGGAGTTCCGTTTGTCATACGATAAATGGATCTTTCGGTAATAAATTATTCTGCTAAAAATACAGTTTATGATCACGTTTGTGAAAAATATCATCAGACGACCTCCAAATAAGGCCCGTCTCATACATTTACGCGTGTTGGAGATAATGTGCCAATATGTAATCAGTCGAAAGAAATCATTTGTTAACATGGAACCCCTAGGATCGATTGAAAATGGTTTTGAAAGGCGAAGTTTAACTGTGCAACCAACCATCACGGTCGTCTAACTGTTTAACTGTGCTATTAAGAATAACCAATATTTGACGGTTAACGAACGGAAAGACTAGAACTAAAACGAAGTATCTGCAGAACAACACTGTATAATAGTGATTAAGGCAAAAAAATTCTCTCGGGCCAAAATGAGTATAATGTGTGACGTGGAAAATGTATCGCAGCACGAAAGTTAGGCTCAATGCCAAAGAAAAACTGTGTTAAGAAAAATTTTGTATCGTTGGTACTCCGTGACGTATAAATATTTGTTAAAAGACATTTTGCAAAAAGCATGATCTCTATGTCAAATATTTATCAGTCAATTCCCTGTTTACATTATAAGATACTTGTGACTAATGTGACCTGAGAAACGTCACTGTACGGTTGTCAATTCCCTGTTTACATTGTATGATACGTCTTATGTGACCTTGAGAAACGTCACTCTACAGTTGTTAATAACATTTTGACAGTTCTAACAAGTATGCACGGCGATTTCTGTACTGTGACGTGAACATCACTTGTGACATCATAGAGAATTTATAACTTAACTGAGGCGCACATCATTTGATACAGAGGTACATAATATGCCACTGGCGATGGCTTCTACACGCGAATAAGTGATTGGCTGTTAAATATTTTACATGCAGCTTATGGTGTTTACAAGATGTCTCTTAGCAAAAATTTTGTCGTTTGAAGTATATAAATTGTAGTGTTTTACATATTACAAGTCAATATGAAGTTGTTATTATAGCATTTTAGATTACATGGTAGAGTAGAGTTCTCAACTTGCCAGAATTGATTAATGGAGCAGTTGGTCTGGAGTTTGCCTTGGGTGGAGGCTGACGAATAAGCGTACCCCCAGAGTAATTGCTAGCCGCTAGCCGCTATAAAGTCAATGTAGAATCAGTTACTTGATTTTTGTAGTTCATGCTCAGAATACATCTGTTGGTCCAGTTTTAAAGCATCTGCGTCCGTTGCTCAGTTAATTATGGTGATGCAGTTGGTAAAAGGAAAGAAGTATATTTTAATTTTTGTTGTAAATCGTGAGCATCTATACATATATATATATATATACACCCAATATATGAGGATTCAGTTCATTTCAGTATCACAGCAATATTTAAACCAGGCAAAGGGATACTATGCTGCAGAAAAGTAGTAATAATTCGTCGATATCTGAGTGAACTAAATCTTGAATGGATTTGGAAATACGTTAATGGGAATGTGTTTTGATCAGTAATTGACTCCATTCATTAACGAGAATTAGCAGCTGTCTATAAGTAGTACTGTTTCTTTGAGAACGGGGTTTGTTTTCCAGGTATTGTTGTGGTAGATTGATTTGACTGCTGGAATAGCTGCAGTTGTAAATGGTGACGTGTGTGCTACAGTTAACGTTTTCCAGATAGTTCGACATCTTAAGGGAAGTTGGTAGCATTTAACAGTAGGGGGACAAACCATGAATGAGCACATTTTGTTACTCCAGGTCGCCTACATCAGGGGCAGGTATGCACTCCTTTAATTGACAGGTACTTAACCTATTGTTCTTTCATTGACAGGCACTTAACCTATTGTTCTCCCACCCCCTACCCCTCCTCAAACCCCTCCCCTCTCGCTCCTAAAGGTACACTTTCAGGTCTATTGGAATAGGCCCCTGTTTCACTCTTATCGATCTGATTGATTACTTAATTAAATTGATCAATTAATTAACCTCTCAACCACTGGTAAATCTGCTCCCCCCTACTATCCCAGAAAATGGCGGCAAGTCAAAGTTCCATCAGGACAATCCAACATATCACAGCTACCTCCGCTAACCCAAGAAAATGGGGGGGGAAAAAAGGGCACTAGGACTAATTGCACTAACCTAAACCATCTGACCTGCACCTCTTCCTAGGAAATCGCTGGAAAAGGACTCAGCCTGTGCTGGGTAGGATGGACATCAGTCTTACTTAACCTGTTGTTCTGTTAAGTGGTTTTCCATGTCATCACACATAACCTATTGTCCCTCCACCCTGTCCCACTCCCCTATCCCTCAGGAAAATCCCTGTCACTGCTACGGGAACACTTTCAGGTCTGAGTTATTGGAATACCCACTATCACTACTATCAGTTTGATTGATACTTAATTAAGTTGGTCGATTAATTAACCTCTCCCACTCCGGTAAACCGCCTCCCCTCCTACGTACTCGTCCCTCCCGGAAAATGGCGGGAAAAAGACTCAGTTGATCGGTCACTTGGAGGGAAATCGATTGCTCTGTATGGTATATTGTTTAAACAGTTTAGACAATGTATGGAATATATGGAAATGGTATATAGTTTACATATAAAAAAATCAGTTTGTCAGGATTGGATTTCTCTTGCTCATCATCTCAGCTGTTTCGAAACATCTAGGTCTTATAAGAAGCAATTACATGGAACAAACATGTTGCATAACCTAATGTTCGTCACTGTACTCTGGGTACCTTAACCTAATGCTTAGGCCTTTGTCAGCACTTAATCTACTGTTCTCTTAATTGGTTTTCCATGTCACCTCCATTTCCTTAACTATTGTACCACCTTTGATATCAAATTAAGTAATTAGTCAACTCCTCCCATCATTTTCTGGTAAATGTTTCGAATTTTACATGCTTTTGAACGCCATTGCTCGCACATTCTTCTCCGTCATCCACCCCCTTAAGTTACTGTACTGCGTTTTACATAAAAATTATTCAAATTAACTTAGTGTTCTGCACTTAACCTGCTGTTCTGCTCCATGTCAACCACTCACTATTGTAAAACTAACACTACGTTGGTATAAAAAATTTATGCAAATTAATTAAATCGATATTCTACACATTCATGGGGTAGTTTCTTTTTAATTCGCTGCATCCTATTGGTCTTAGAGTATTGTTAGTCTGTAAGGGGGGGGGGGGAGGGAGGGGCCCTTACCAGTTGGGTCTGATTCAAGTGGTTGAGAAGGTCCAAAGAAGAACCGCAAGATTCGTGACGTACATTTATCCATCGCGAGAGCGTTACAAATCGCAATGAAACTTAGAAGTGGGACACACTTGCAGATAGACGGCGTGCTAAACGGAAGGGGCTGCTCACTAAATTCTAAAATACTATCTTAGCCGAGGACATAGAGCACATATTATCACCACCAACTTTCATATCGCGCAATGACCACCATTCAAAGATAAGGGAAATTAGAACTCTCACTGAGGGGTTCAGACAGTCGATTTTCCCTCGCGCAATCTGCGAATGGAACAGGGGGGGAGGGGGATATGACTTTGTCACGAATAGTGCACTCCACCACGCACCTCCTGGTGGCTAGCGGAGTATACAGGGTGCGTCGCGTAAGACGTTGCACCCTCTTTATTCCGGGAGTGATTGCACGTATCGGCATGCGGTTTTCGGCGAATCATAGCGGCCTATGGGGCACGTACGTTGGCACATGCACAATAATCACAACGTTTATATTGACCGAGATAATGAGTCAAGTACATGTTTTTTGAATGGGACGCTATACTTTCTTTACCATCATTCGAACGATCTCAAAAATACGCGTATGGTGTGTAACGCGTGTTCCTATTGTGATTATGTAGAAGGAATATACACTCCTGGAAATTGAAATAAGAACACCATGAATTCATTGTCCCAGGAAGGGGAACTTTATTGACACATTCCTGGGGTCAGATACATCACATGATCACACTGACAGAACCACAGGCACATAGACACAGGTAACAGAGCATGCACAATGTCGGCACTAGTACAGTGTATATCCACCTTTCACAGCAATGCAGGCTGCTATTCTCCCATGGAGACGATCGTAGAGATGCTGGATGTAGTCCTGTGGAAGACGGCCTAACGGTGTGCGGGGCCGTAGCCCAGCTTCATGGAGACGGTTGCGAATGGTCCTCGCCGATACCCCAGGAGCAACAGTGTCCCTAATTTGCTGGGAAGTGGCAGTGCGGTCCCCTACGGCACTGCGTAGGATCCTACGGTCTTGGCGTGCATCCGTGCGTCGCTGCGGTCCGGTCCCAGGTCGACGGGCACGTGCACCTTCCGCCGACCACTGGCGACAACATCGATGTACTGTGGAGACCTCACGCCCCACGTGTTGAGCAATTCGGCGGTACGTCCACCCGGCCTCCCGCATGCCCACTATACGCCCTCGCTCAAGGTCCGTCAACTGCACATACGGTTCACGTCCACGCTGTCGCGGCATGCTACCAGTGTTAAAGACTGCGATGGAGCTCCGTATGCCACGGCAAACTGGCCGACACTGACGGCGGCGGTGCACAAATGCTGCGCAGCTAGCGCCATTCGACGGCCAACACCGCGGTTCCTGGTGTGTCCGCTATGCCGTGCGTGTGATCATTGCTTGTACAGCCCTCTCGCAGTGTCCGGAGCAAGTATGGTGGGTCTGACACACCGGTGTCAATGTGTTCTTTTTTCCATTTCCAGGAGTGTAGTTTAAAGAAAAGATCGCTAGTAAAATCCACATCACACCACCTGACGCCCGACGCCAATGCCGGAGTCGGGATGCACAGTGGTCCTGGTGAAGTTACGACGCGAACGTAAGGGTCTTGCAAGAAGGAGGTGCTAGCATCTCTTTCATACTTGACACCTGTGGCCCTGTCTCTTTCTTTGAAGGTTTATTTTTTTCTGCTCTAGCACGCTTTCTACAACGGCATACATCTTTATTTTTATGCCATACTTCAAACTCTGTGTCAGGTCGCAAACTGACATTAAGATGATCTGATCCATAGTCCCTCGCAGACAACAAGAACATCACTCCAAAGTACAGTTATCCAAGACGTTGCACTGTGACACAATTGACATCATTCAAGATGAGTGCTGTGACGTCAGGTGATGACGCAAGTACCGTTGCCCGAGTTGTGGGAAAGTGCCACACCCAACTGCCGAGTCCCTCGTGGCGGGAAGTTTGAATTTTGGAGGGAAGATAGGTCAACTGAGCTACCCCACATTTAAACTCATCTGTCACAGTGACGGAACAACTGGTGGCTGTGTGTTACGTTTCGACTGATTTCTCATATTGCACTCATGTATGCAATCACTGTTTCGGTGCTAGCAACCGCCGGAATGTCACCCATCCACAAAACCCTTTTCCCAACTGAAACAAGCGTTGTCAGTCAATCATTATGTGGTAACCAACAGCCTGTCAGTGGATGGATCGAATGGAAATGACACCGCAGATGTAGGTACTGTTATAAGCATCACAGTTAATAGCACGAACAATTTTAGCTATTTTTACAGTAATTTCGACACTGGCCAATGATGTGACAGCATGTTTTCCCAATTCCATTATCATAGCTAAACCGCCCCTTCTCTGCTTTGCGTGTATCATTGCAGATGTAGATAGGTGACTAACTGTGCAGTATATCCGTTCTTTGTTAATTCTCAAACACATAAATCATCAAAGTATGCCAGTCAGCACTCTACGCATTTCTAACACCTCCAGTGTAGTGCACAATTTACGATCTATCTTTATGGAGATGGGAGTGATAGAGCATTCTCGCAGTCTTATGATAAAATTAGAGACTGAAATGCCTCCCCACACAGTCTTTGACAGCACACCGCCACACCTTCACCTGCCCATGTTAGGCAAAATTCCTCTGCCTCACTCATGTAGCACTATCACCGTTAGAGGGTGGTACGAGACTACAAGTCCCACCGCCACACCTCCAAAGTGAATTGCAGTGACGCAGTCACTGCCCTGTGGAAATGTACTGCCTCACCAACACAGTTAGACCGCAATAGACCGGTGATGCTGTATTGTAACATATCACCCCGGACTACAAGTCCATTCAAAAAAAACAATCTTTGACAGCCCGCCACCGTTACCAATTTAATCTGCAGCTGACCAGAAATAGACTGGTATATTCCACGTCTCGCAAATGAATGGAACTTGCCGAGTCCTCATCCACCCAAGTGCACAAGATTCCCTCAGATGCACCCATGTCGAGAAGGTTAGCACCCCTTATTGGTGTATAGTAACAGATTTGCTAATGTTGTGATGAAATAGCAAAGGGTTAAGAAGAACAAACAGTGGGTGATTTTTATGCGTTAGAGGTATTTTATGTAAATCAACTACGTTATCAACTGTTAAGTATGATCCTAGAGTCCAGGTTCAGTATCTGGAAGGTATTCTTAAGAGAGAACATAAGCACCTGCTCTCCTAAGGCTACAACGTTCCGTGCTTAAAACAAAATGGTTCAAATGGCTCTAAGCACTATGGGACTTAACATCTGAGGTAATCAGTCCTCTAGACTTAGAACTAATTAAATCTAACCAACCTAAGGACATCACACACACCCTTCCCCGGGGCAGGATTCGAACCTGCGACAGTAGCAGCTGCTCAGTTCCTCACTGAAGCGCCTAGAACCGTTCGTCCACAGCGGCCGGCACTTAAAACATGCTATAATGTTAGCTCACTTGAGTTTCCGACCTATCAGTCTTGTGGAATGCAGCGCTGTTAATATTTTAAGGTTAGAAATATATTTCCAGCGCATTACATACATCTTTCTTGCAGGTTTCTCTACAGTAAACCATGATAAACAAAACTATAAACACTGGTTGTGTGTGATAGATGGGCAATATAGCTTTCCAGAGATGTGTACCGTCCACTGTCCACATCCGATCATGGTTCAGAAATTATACTACTCCCACATCAGTTCCAAATAAAATGATCGTTAATAACAGAGAATACCTCTTACAAGGAGACAGATAAACGCATAGTAGCAGTGTCCAACATGTGAAATTACAAGTCTTGCCGCCACTAACTCTGTAAACAGCACATCTGTGAAGCAGATGTATACACGGGGATCGCAGTGTCTCACAAACACCTATCGCAAACTTGGTTATGAAACTAAAGTATCGATTTTACACTTAACATGCGACAGGGGAATGGAGTACATCGAATAAACCTTGGTTCGTTTAGAGGAATGTGTCATGGTCCATCACACATGAGATGGAAGTCCTCTGGTAACTGAGAGGTTTACTGTTAATGATCACAAGTAGACAGGGCTCTAACACCCACACAGAACAAGCGGCTGAATACGAGTTGAACGCCGGCTATGTCATGCGACTGATGCATCCTGACAGATCAGCGGAAATAATGGTCAAATGACCGCCCCAACCTATCGATTTCTCTAGAACGCATCATCAGTCTGCCATTAAATTGTTCCTCGTTACAGCTCCATCTCAATCGACCACCCCATCCATCCGGTGTTATCCTTTAATGCAGATGCAAGTAAGTTTAGAGGCAGATGGTTGGTTGTCTTCCTGAAAAGCGTCAAATGCAGAAGTCAACTCACTTGTATCACTGTTACCTCAATAGACGTCCAATTGAATGATGCCTCAATGCAAGAAAAAGTTACTGTTTCCCTGCTTTAGTTCACTTCCGTGTCGATGTTTTCCCGGATTCCTCTTGCTGTTGCATACTTACCCCCATGTACAAATTGTTCTGCGCCAAGCAGAAGACATACAAGTACTTCCTCATTTTCCCAGAATTTCAGCCTATTTTCCCTCAATATATATTTATTTTCCGCAATTCTATGGATTTTTATGTCACTTATACCCACGCGAACATGACATAACCTCTCACTCAATGTTCTAAAAATGCATGTAACTATAGTACCGCTACGTGTCCCTAAGCAAATTCAATATTTTTTCTGATAGGGAGCTGTAGTACAGCACTTTACTCGATTATATCCAGTCACCTCCACATTTTCAGAGCGCCTGCTCTGTTTTCGATGTATCTATGTCTATGCATGTGTCACGGATGGCTGCAGGGCGGCCTGGTCAAAGATGGTACAGGGAGGGATTTCAGTCGCTAATTTTATCCTAAGACTGCGAGAATGCTCTATGACTCCCATCCGCGTAGAGATAGATCGTAAATAATGCACTATCCTCGAGGGGTTAGAAATATGTAGAGCGCTGAAATTGGGAAAACATGCTGTCACATCATTGGCCAGTGTTGAAATTACTGTAAAATTGCTAAAATTGTTCATGCTATTAACTGTGATGCTTATTATTACAGTACATCTGCGGTGTCATTTCCATTCGATCCATCCACTGACAGGCTGTTGGTTACCACATAATGATCGACTGACAACGCTTGTTTCAGTTGGGAAAAGAGTATTGTGGATGGGTGACACCTTCTGGGAATTGCTAGCATCGAAACAGTGATCGCATACATGAGTGCTATATGAGGAGTCAGTCGAAATGGAACGCACAGCCATCAGCAATTCCGTCACTTTGACAGATGAGTTAAAATACAGAGGCAGCCCAGTTGACCTATCTTCCCTCCAAAATTCAAACTTGCCTCCAGATGGGACTTGGCAGGGAAATGTGGCGCTCTGCCCCATCTTGGGTAACAGTACTCGCGTTATCACCTAAAGTCAGGCCGGCCGAAGTGGCCGTGCGGTTAAAGGCGCTGCAGTCTGGAACCGCAAGACCGCTACGGTCGCAGGTTCGAATCCTGCCTCGGGCATGGATGTTTGTGATGTCCTTAGGTTAGTTAGGTTTAACTAGTTCTAAGTTCTAGGGGACTAATGACCTCAGCAGTTGAGTCCCATAGTGCTCAGAGCCATTTGAACCATTTTTGAACCTGAAGTCACAGCACCCTTCTCAGTGCAACGTCATGGATAACTGTACTTAGGGGTGATGTCCTTGATGTCTGCGGGAGGCCGTGCATCAGATCGTCTTAATGTCAGTTTGGGACCTAACACAGACTTTGAAGTCATGGCATAAAAATAAAGATGTATGGCGTTGTAAAAAGCGTGCTACAGCAGAAGCAAACTAAGCTTCAGACAACGAGACAGGGCCCCAGGGAGCGTCTCTTGCGATTTCCGGTATAGTCCACTGGATATCATCATCCTCCTAGAGTACAGGTGATGGAACTTTAAACTAATCAGTGCAGATAATCAATACCAGTGTATTTAGTAGGATCGTCACATGTGCTCAATGCCTGCACGCATGCGGTATTTGTTTCCGATTTATGGGAGGAGAGAGATGCGTTAAAAATGTTGTCTAGTTTTGTATCATATGAAGTTGAGATTTTATAGTTCATAATCTTTCTCTGATGGATGTTGCACAATACTGAAGACAGCATGTTGGGCAGATATGTGAATGGACGTGGATCTGTACTTATCTGTATCTAGTTTTCCACCGAATGGTCAAAACACGGTCCTGTCTCACTGACTCAGATCGCTCTGTTTCTACACAGATTGCCTGAGGTGGTGGACATGACTTTCTCTTACTTCTACCCATTTCAAACTTAAACTGGAACGATCACATGTGCAAAGCTGCGGAAATGTCAGCTGATGCAGGATGTGTGGAGACTGACTAAAACTACGTTGGAATTTTACTGTAGCAGACAGGTTCGAGAAAGGTGACTCGTTTCAAGATACGAGAGTGCCAGGAATATGATTCGCTTGTGGCTGTAATCATTAAATGACTTCTCTGTAGGATCGAACACAGGTATGTGGTTGAATCTAAAGACTTGATTCCAAATCCCAGACAGCATTTCCAGCGGATAGCATAGCATTAGAGATACGAAAAGTTAGTCTACATTTCATACAACCTCAATCAGCACACCGTCTACTGTTTGTGATCCTTCTCAATCACCCATCGCCTATAGCCCAGTGGCTGTACCACCGAACCTCTGACATGGGATTGAGACAGAATGCATTGCAAATAGTGTAGAAATGTCTAGCTCCGGTGGTGTGAGAGATTCGCAAATACCGGTTTCATACCACATTCCTTAGCCGAATCACTTTGTAAATTGGGTAATTTTATTATGAGGTTCCACTGCCTGCGACTTGTTAGCGCTGACAAAAACCACCTCATTCAGGGGTAATGTCTTATCTCGATTTTTAAAGCGGGTGTAGCTTTTAATATAGATACTTGCATGCACCTATAGAACCAAGACCGCTAGTGAAAGTAACTTACAGTAGTTGTCAGGATCCGGTTTCTTAACATCTGGCGGTTTGTAAGACGATTAAACCTCTCTTTCTAAGACACGGTGGTAGCACTAGCAATAAAAACGTATGAGAGATGTCCACACATAGTTAATTTTCTCTCAGTATTATTTCGTATCGCCAGCGATCAGTTATTGATGAAGTATTCTACTCAGTATTAAGGGGTGTGTGATAGGTTCGCATTTGATCATCAGGCTTATAAAATATGTGCTTGTGTTCGGACATGTGTAAAGGAAATAACTACATCCAGTGATAAGGAAGGTATGGATTTGACGTGGAGTACCGTGATAGCAAGGGGAGAGAATTTTGAGGGAACATCGATTGTGGTGTGTGCATCTGGCAGGTGAAAGACACGTTTGCTGGTTCTACAGACATGAGTAACACATTAGTTGGCTTTGTAAATTGTAGTGATGATATCCAATCTGTTACAGAACGAACATTGGTATTCACGAATGGAAATATCAGTTTCCTCTTTCTTTTGTCGAGTTATAAAAGTCATCGCAGACGGGATAAGTGCTAAAGTTTCGGGTTTGTAGAGAAACAATTTCCAGTCTATATCATCGAAATTATGTTGTGCGACCGATCAGTAGGCTACTGCTGTGTGCTTCATATGAGAAGTACCGTGAAAATGGTTTAATATCATGGCAAACCATGCGAAAATACATGTGTTCCTGTAGTCCCAGAGTGTGAAGATGGATGTATAAAAGCAAGGAAGCCATCAGGTCCAGGCCAAAAACAGTAACCCATTTGTGCCGAGGGGGAAGGCGTCCGATTTTGTAGAAGGGTTCTGAGAGTGACTTAGGTCCACTGAGGGTGCTCTGGTCACCTGTCAGTAGTGGATGACCATCGAAACTCACAGGGAAATATCTAGTACTGTGAGGAGTACATGTGGTGCTGTCTGTCTTCACGGTATATGTTCAAATGATGTAAAAGGAATATTCTTGTATGGCGCAGGACATGGTTGGAGATCAGTTCCAAGCTCTAATATTCAATCTCCTGGCCTCAGTGGGAGAGCACTGTAATTCAATAAGAGTATTTCCGTATTTGACGATATGTAGGGGCACTTTGCAGAGCTTAATTGTCGGTTCAGTGTCATGATCAATACAAAATACAATCATAGTGCTCTCTTAACTCACAAGACATTCTTTGTGTCGGGCCACAGGAGTGTCTACAAACTGTTTCGAACAAGAATGGAGGTAATGTATGTATGGAAAGTTCTGAGAAAGCAAGTGTTCAAAGACAAGTTGAAGCAGATCATCCATTGCTGCCTGGGATGCAGTCAGTCATCCGTCACTGTGCCATTAGGACATCTCCAGACCTGTAGCTATAGGGTACAGAAAATTTTTCTCTTTTGTACGACAGTGCTTCGAATTTTGTTTGTATAATTTTTCTGATTTCCCCCCTTCTGTACTTAGACAGTGATCTCTTTCCATACAATGCTTTTATGATTAATGGTGTTTTCATATGTGTGCACAGGATTTTTAGTGGTCTGATGTTTAACGTTTCTGAGACGTCTATCGACAGTAGACGAACATATTGCACTGAGTATGCATGCACGCTAGACAGCACGGAAGTCCCATTAGGATTCCGAGGCATAATGTACCCTACGAAATTCTGGGAAGCAATGCAACATCTCTCTTCCTGCGCTGGACCCTATGCGTTATCGCGCTAGCAATGGTACCTAGGTGAATAGATATTTCGATAGGAATTTCTCAGGTGTCAAGTATGAAAGAGATGTGGAAGCCAAACGGCCGCATCTTACCTTCGCTGGGACTGCAGATGCACCCCAATTCTGGCACTGCCATTGGGTGTCGGGTGGCTGGATGTGTTTTTTATTACTGATCTTTTGTTTAAACTATATTCCTTCTACATCTACATATATATTCTGCTAGCCACCAAGCGGTGTGTGTTTGAGGGCACTATTTGCTCCAAAGTCATATTTCTCCGCCTCTGTTCCAATCGCAAATTGCCCGAGGGAAAAGCGACTGTCTGAACGCCTCTGTACAAGCTCTAATTTCCCTTATTTTTTAATGGTGGTGATTGCACGATATGAAAGTTGGTGGTAATAATATATGTTATAAATCCTTGGTGAAGATAGGATTTTGGAATTTAGAGAGCAGTCCCTTCCATTTAGCACATCATCTGTCTGCAAATGTGTCCCACTCAAAAGTTTCAGTGAGATTAGTAATACTCTCGCGATGGATAAATGCACCAGTCAAGAATCTTGCAGGTCTTCTTTGGACCGTTTCAATCACTTGAATCAGATACAAATGGTAAGGGTCCCTATACAAATGAACAATAAGACCAATAGGGAGCTGTAAATTTAAAAAAAACTGCTCCATACATGTGAGGAATATCGCTTTAATTAATTTGTACAGATTTTTTATACCAACGCTGTGTTAGCGGTACAATAGTTAAATGGCGGCTGTGTATGAGTTGTTGCAATGGAGCAGAACAGCAGGTTAAGTGCAGAACACTAAGTTAATTTGAATAATTTTTATTTAAAACGCAGTACAATAGTTCAAAGGGGTGGATGACAGAGAAGAATGCATGAGCAATGGTGTTCAAAAACATGTGAATTGCATAGTGGCGTGTGTTTGTGCTGAACTGTTATTCCCTCCCATGAAGATTGTTCTGCTGACTGCTTCTGAATATTTCACACCTTTATTTAGTTGAGGGAATGTGGAATATGGTGTGTGCATCTAGCAGGTGAAAGACACTTTAGCTGTTTCTCTAGACATGAGAAACACATTAGTTGACTTTGTAAATTATAGGGATGATTTGGAATCTGTTGCATCACTAACATCGGTATTTGCGAATGGAAATATTACTCTATTTCTCTTTTGTCGAGTTGTTTTCATGTAAAGATCTTTGCAGGTGGTATAAGTGTTAAAGTTTTGGGTTTGTAGAGACATAACTTCCAATCTATATGTTCGTAATTATGTTGTGCGAGAAATCGGTAGGCTACTGCTGTGTGCTTGATATCGAGTAGTACCGTGAAACTGTTATAATATCATGGCAAACCAACGCAAAAATACATGTGTTCTTGAAGTCCCAGAGCCTGGAGATGGATTCAGAAAAGTAAACGTCGCGAGCAGGTCAGGACCAGAGACAGTAACACGTAAGTGCCGAGGGGGAACGAGTCCGAATTTGTAGAATAGTTCTGTGAGTGACTTCAGTCCACTGAGAGTGCTCTGGTCACCCGTCGGGAGTGGATGACCACAGAACTTTGCAGAGTAATATGTAGTACTGCGAGGAGTATATACAGTGCCTTTGTCTTCATGATATATGTACAAATGTGTAAAAGGGATGATTTTGTATGGTGCACGATATGAATTGTATGTTTACTACATCGACACAGTTGGAGATCGGTTTCGCGCCCTAATATTCAAGCTCCTGGCCTCAGTATGAGAGAAGTGTAATTGAGTAAGAGTCTTTCAATATTTGACAATATGTAGGGGCACTTTGCAGGGCTTAATTGGCAGTGCAGTATGGTGATCTGTACAAAATATAATCATTATGCTCCATTGATTTACAAGACATCCTTTGTGCTGATATGCAGGTGTGTCTACAAGCTGATATGAACAAGACTGGAGGTAAGGTATGTACACAAAATTCTGAGAGACCAAGTGTTCAATGACAAGTTGAAGCAGACCATCCATGTCTGCATGGATGTCGTCACTCATCTGCCACTGTGCCATTAGTACATCACCAGACCTGTAGGTGTAGGATACATCAAATTTGTGACTTTTCCTCTTCTGTATGACAGTGCTATGAATTTTGTTTGCATATTTGTTTTATTTCCCCCAGTCTGAGCTTAGAGAGTGATCCCTTTCCAAACAACAAACATGCTTTTATGATTAGTTGTGTTTTCGTATGTGTGCACGGGCTTTTTAGCGATGTGAACGTTTAACGTTTCTGAAACGTATATTGACAGCGGGATGAGCATTTCGCCATGAAGCGTTAGCCGTGCTGGGTATGCATGGACGCTAGACCCATCTCGCAAGTTCCTTTAGGATCCTGAGGAACAACGTACCCTGTGCTATTCTGGGAAGTAATGCAGTGCTGGACCGTATCCATCATTGCACCAATGGTAGCTAGGTGAATACGTATTTCCACAGGAATTTCTCAGGTGTCAAGTATGAAAGAGATGCCGGAGCCTCATCCTTGCAGAACCGAACGTTTGCGTCACAGTTTCGCCTTGACCACATTAGCGTCAGGTATGGGTGGCAGGATGCGCCTTTAATTAGCGATTTTTTGTTTAAACTACATTCATTCTACATCTTCATCTACATATACACTCCTCTAGCCACCAGCAGGTGTGTGGCAGAGGGCACTATTCGCGCCAAATTCATATTTCGCACCCAATCGCAAATTGCCCGAGGGAAAAGCGACTGTGTGAACGCCTCTGTACAAGCTCTAATTTCCCTTATCTTTTAATGGTGGTCATTGTGTGATATGAAAGTTGGCGGTAATAATATGTGCTCTACATCCTCGGCGAAGCTATGATTTTAGAATTTAGTGAGCAGCCCCTTCTGTTTAGCACGTTATCTATCTGCAAGTGTGTCCCACTTCAATGTTTCAATGAGATCTGTAACACTCTCGCGATGGATGAATGTACCAGTCACGAATCTTGTGGTTCTTCTTTGGACTTCCTGAATCACTTGAATCAGACCCAAATAGTAAGGGCCCCCTTACGGACTAACAATACCCTAAAACCAATAGGATGAAGCGAATTGAAAAGGAACTTCCCCATACGTGTGTGGAATATCGATTTAATTAATTTGTATAAATTTTTTATACCAACGCAGTGTTAGTTTTACAATAGTTAATGGCAGACTGTGTGTGAGTGGTTGACATGGAGCAGAACAGTAGGTTAAGTGCAGAACACTAAGTTAATTTGAATAATTTTTATGTAAAATGCAGTACAGTAGTTTAAGGGGGTGGATGACGGAGAAGAATGGTCGATCAGTGCCGTTCAAAAGCATGTAAAATTCGAAAAGTTAACCAGAAAAAGGTGGGAGGAGTTGACTAATTACTTAATTTGATATCAAAGGTGGTACAATAGTTAAAGAAATGGGGCTGCATGGAAAACCAAATAACAGAACAATAGATTATTGCTGACAAAGGCCCAAACATCATGTTAAGATACCCAGAGTACAGTGATGAACATTAGGTTATGCAACATGTTTGCTCCATGTAATTGCTTCTTATAAGACCTAGATATTCCGAAACAGCTGATTATGATGAGCAAGAGGAATCCAACCCCAACAAACTGAAATTTTGGTATAATTAAACAATAAACCATTTCCATATATTGTCTAAATTGTTTAAACAATATTCCATTCAGAGAAATCGATTTCCCTCCAAGTGACTGATCAACTGAGTCTTCTCCCGCCATTTTCTGGGAGGGAGGAGAGAGTGAGAGGGGCTTACCAGGGGGACGAGAGGTTAATTAATTGATCAACTTAATTAAGAAGCCAATGAAACTGATAGTAGTGACAGCGGGTTTAAATACCTCAGACCTGAAAGTGTTCCCGTAGCAGTGATGGGAGGTTTCCTGAGGAGGGAGGGGCGTGGGAGGGGGTGGGTTAAGCGTGGTGGCATGGAAAACCGCTTAACAGAGCAACAGGTTAAGTAAGACATATGTCCATAATATTCAGCACAGACTGAGTCCTTTTTCAGCCAATTCCTGGGAAGAGGTGGTGGTTGGATGACTTAGGTTAGTGGAGGTAGCCCAAGTGCCCTTTTTTCCTGCCATTTTCTTGGGTTAGCCATGGTGGCTGTGGTATGTTGCTTTGCCCTGATGGTAGTACAACTTTCTACCATTTTCATTCCAATATCTCAGACCTGAAATTGTACCTGTAACACTGAGGGGGGAGGAGGTTAGGGGAGAGCGAGTGCAGGGAACAGTAGGTCAAAAGGAAATGGGTGACATGTAAAAGCACTCAACAGAACAATAGGTTAAGTACCTGTCAATCAAAGGAGAACAATAGATTAAGTACCTGTCAATCAAAGGAGAATAATAGGTTTGCCCCTCAGTGCATACCTGCCCCTGATGTAGGAACCCACACTAATGACATGTGCTTGTACATTGTTTGTCCCCCTACTTTTTAAGTTTCAGTTAACTTGAATTGTAAGTTGGTATTTTGGAACTGAACAAAGCAGAGTACAGCATTATTTTATGCTTAACATATTGGCTACTTCGAGTAACTGTCACTTTTTATAACAATTCTGTTTGGGATACTTACGTGTAGTAACACTCCGATGTGTGAAGTGGATGAGGCTAACCCAGAAACACCATGGTACTTGAAAACAGCGAGTGTATTCGGGGAAATAAAAATAATATCACTCGAAAAGGGAGTTGATTAAACTATTTCTCTAGTTACCGCAAAAAGGATCTAATATATGATTATAAAAGGAAATATACTGAAAGTATACTTCACTATCCTCTGAAAACATTATAAGGCGCAGATAGTAGTTATTCAATTAAGAGATATTAGTGGAAGCTTTATGAGGAGTAATCAAATTCCATAATAGGGAGAAAATGATGAACATTCAGATGCATCCTGAAAACATTTACTGAAAACATAATGCTTTATATAAGGAACAATCATTGTATAAATAAACAAAAAACAATGTCTAGCAGAAGCCAAGTGTACAGCGAATTACCTCGGAACACAGCCACATCAGTGGATTGTTGATAGCTTTCCAGTGTAAAAAAAAGGATCACAATCGATTGGATCTGTTTCTGCATCTGATGACATATTAATTAAATAATACTCAAAAAGAGAAGTCTTAACCTACCGCTGAGTGGAAGACATTGATAGATACACATTGAATGATTGGGTGACGATTAGATATCAGTTTACATGTTTTCATAAAATACACAATAGAGACTGTAACTGCACTCAGTAACTATAAATGCATAATTCTGTAGCACTGTGCAGTGCTTCGAATGTTAGTTGTCCAGAAGCAGTGATTTTTTTGCATGTGCATAATATAATTATAACGAACCCAGCTCCTGCACTCTTATGTTTCTGTTAATATAGCAGAGGTTATAGGTTTTCTGTAAGTGTGTATGATAAGCATTGGCAGAGTGAATAATTGTTTTAAAGTGTTTGTAAACTATAAAACTTCTAGAAGCGATTGCTTCCGCTATCATTGATTCTGTGTGTTGCTTACAGGGGCTAATAAATATTGTATCACCAGAGCACGCGAATGGTTCATCAGAGGTATCATAAAAGAGGTATTATTCAGCAAGAAACATAATGTTTCCTTCAGTCAATATGTGTTGACATATGCATTCCAAGCTGTGATATTCCCCAAATCACAAGTTAGACTTTGTCACACCCTTGAGATCGAATGCTGTAATTAATGTACACATCAGACATTATGAAATATTGTGGCCCAACAGTGAATCTTAAGATGGAGAATTTGCATTTTATTATTGGAAAGGATTTAATGTAATAATAAACACCACATTTAAATGAACTTTGAAGTTTATTACAAAAAGCATTAGAATTATAAAGCATCCAAAGAAATCACGAAATTACTAAAGTTACAATCACAGAATTAACCACGAGAATTTCCAAACTCGAACTATTGGATGGTAAAGTTGCACAAAGGCGCCATAATAACTTAATAATCTCGCATGTGACTTTGTGAAAGTTATGTCAGCGCGACTACGTAACAGTTAATACGTCGGCCTGTTTAAATAGAGAATCAAATAAACCAATAGGTCATGGATTTGAGGATGCACCGATGAATGTGGGACTGTGAAACCTATCATGAACCTGAACTTCGAATTCTTGACTGTCGTAATATGCAAGAGCTGGTTGTTATGCTCACCATAATCTTTGGGGTAATACGAGCAGAGTGCTGACACCCCCTGTCATGCTTCCCACGAAGTCCGAAGCTAGGATCACTCTGCCTAGAAGTTGACCACTGGCCCCGAGCCGACGTACCTCAGTCAACAGTGCAGCCTGCAGAGTGCTGATACGTTCACCAACAAGCCCAGGGACGAAGCCCATTCTTCTAAGTCAGTAAGGAGCTGACTCAGTTACCAACCCTTTTTAAAGTTACATCAGTTGGTCAGTGGTGTAACTGTTTTGTAAAAGAAAACATCCTGGCAAGAAGAGGCGATACATAAAAAAAAGAGAAAAACGCAGAGATTTCAATTCCTTCCCTCTGTTCTTAAAGACTTCTGACTACATGTTACATCCTCCTGACGCTACTTGTGTTTCACAAATTGTTGCCCTCCGAACCGCCAACTAGCCTAGCATTATAGGTAATCGGAAAAGCTAAAAAACTGTACTTGAGGCTAGCTGCCCACTATTCGGCGTCTTCTGAATCTGTAGTGTGTCAGATAAGTTTTGCCATGTCATTTTGGGAAACTGAAAGATGTTTATATGCTGAAATTAATTTTCTTAACATGGTCAGATTGCCTACCTCCTACTGGCAGAATTGTGTCATCTGCAACAAATGCTTTGAACTCGGCTATCCAAAGTGGATATGGGCAATGAACCATACTTTCTCCAAGACAACACAAGAGCAACTGTAGAAGCCACTCCTCTGTTTGCAGTTAAGAGTCGCATCATCTCATCCCACTGGACAGCATTTCGACCAGCCTCTTTACACCTCACATGTTCGTATCTGAACCACTCTTCACATCCATATCTTACCCAGAAAGGTAACTGCCATTGCAAGCACCAAGCTAGATTAAGGAATGTTAAAAATAGGAAATGAAATCAGTGCAGACAATCTCTATAATCTCATTAACTCATTTAAGTTAACTAAACTGTGATTATTAAGTTTAACAAATGAAAAGAGGCAAGTCGCTTTCCACTGTTTGTTTTCTTATATGCTACAGCCATTCTTAAGTACTTTATTATTTCATACGATCAATCTTTACTTTATGCAATTTACAATAAGTATTAGGGAAACCAACAATATTGTTATTGACAACATTTCTGTAGACAAATCCAGATTGCAAGGTCGTGGTTTTAATCCTGCAGCCTAATAAATGATGAAGCAGTAGGTAATACCGTTATGTATTTATAAAATACAGATTGGAAATATGTACACTGTTGTGGACTGGCAAGAAAGCCAAACCACTATGACAGGAAGCCGAAAGGCACGCGTTTAAGCTCACGCAGGCTGGCGTGAGGTCTGGAACGGGACAAGGTAAAGAATATAGCCAATAACGTACGTAGCTTCGGGAATACTTAACTTTAATTCATAATTGGTGAACATCGGTCTGACGGTACATGCATCACAAGATAAATACCAAATGATCATGGCGCCTTGCTAGGTCGTAGCAAATGACGTAACTGAAGGCTATGCTAACTATCGTCTCGGCAAATGAGAGTGTAATTTGTCAGTGAACCATCGCTATCAAAGTCGGCTGTACAACTGGGGCGAGTGCTAGGAAGTGTCTCTAGACCTGCCGTGTGGCGGCGCTCGGTCTGCAATCACTGATAGTGGCGACACGCGGGTCCGACGTATACTAACGGACCGAGGCCGATTTAAAGGCTACCACCTATTAAGTGTGGTGTCTGGCGGTGACACCACATACACAACACACTTCACGTCAGTAAAAAATGAAATATTTTACTATATATGGCTTTTTCCATTACTTTTTGGTATAACCATTTCATGTTTAAGGTTAAAAAACAAGTACGCTGTTATGTTCTACTGCTTTTTGTTTATTTCGAACTAGGTTTCGATTTATTATGCCATCTTCAGGAAACAACAGGCTAGCGTAGGGAATGGACACTGGTTCTTAGGTAACAAACATTATAGACCAAGATAAAATAACCTGCGTAGAGTGTTGTGCATCAAACTTGTTTCTTGATGTTAAAATTACACTTTCCACCACGGACAATGTTAAGCACAATAAATAATTAAACTACACGATATTGCAAGTTAAATAGTTACAATCTCCTCTTTTTTGTCTTGACACTAGCTGGGACACTATTAAACTGAGTACCCTTCATTTATGTTGCGCGAGAAATATGTTTTTTTTAACATTGTAATCTAAACTTTAAGCAAGGGACAGTATTATACACAATAATTAGAATAAATAATTTTACATTATTCGGGTTATATGATTACAATACTATAATTTTTGAGGTCGTGACATTGGTTGAGAACTATCTGACTAAGCACAAGTATACTATGTTGTGCAACAAACACATTTTACATTGTAAAACACATTTTTATGCAATGGATAACATTAAACATAGTACATGTTTAAAATATACAATATTAAAGTATTACAAGCTACATTGTCGAAGTTTGTGGGGTAAGGAACAGGAAATTCTACTATGGTTTAATATTGTGAATCAGTATGTGTCACTGTGGCAGTTTGTGGGTATGCGGCTTGTTTATAACGCCATGTGAAGCTAAAAGTGGGGACGAGCTCAGCTGTAATTGATCATTTACAACCAGTTGGGGATTTTGAGCTAGTGTGTGTTTACCTCAAATGCATCTTATAGGCTTAGTTTTCTTCCTTTGTTGGCTACATTTGGTACTCCATTACAGACTTGGTATTTGTCTTCTTCCTTCAGCACATGTTCTGCAAAGGTGGAGCCTGACTTACGTAGTCTCCAGCTGCATTCTTGTTCAGTCCGTCTAGTTGTTATGGACCCGCTTGAGTGACCAATATAGAGTTTACTGCAGTCACTGCAATTGTAGACACCACTGTTAGTTAATAAATCTGTAGGTACTTGTTTTTTAACCTTAAACATGAAATGGTTATACCAAAAAGTAATGGAAAAAGCCATATATAGTAAAATATTTCATTTTTTACTGACGTGAAGTGTGTTGTGTATGTGGTGTCACCGCCAGACACCACACTTAATAGGTGGTAGCCTTTAAATCGGCCTCGGTCCGTTAGTATACGTCGGACCCGCGTGTCGCCACTATCAGTGATTGCAGACCGAGCGCCGCCACACGGCAGGTCTAGAGACACTTCCTAGCACTCGCCCCAGTTGTACAGCCGACTTTGATAGCGATGGTTTACACCGTGCGCTTTCACTACTTCACTTGGTTTCTCTGCATGTTCCGAGTAGGTTGCACCATATGTTTAAAAATATGTTAAGCGCTGTGTCACCAAGTCTTCGAAAAATAAAAGTAATTTATGTTTGTTTTTAATAATTTTGGACTAGAATGCGTTTAGACCCTGCTGCAATGTGCAAATAGGCCGTACACTATAGAATATATGATTATCTCTTTCATTTGTCTGCAGGCAGCATCTATCCTTCCCCGGGTTATGCATACTTCTATAGCCTTGCATTTGTCCTGTAGCCTTTCCTGCTTAGTCATTTTGCACATTTTGTGTCAGTCTGTATTACGTTTCGCCTGCTTCGTTTGCTGCATTTTGTATGAACTCCTTTCGTGCATTAAATTTATCATCTCATGCGTTTTCCAGGGTTTTCTACTGAGCCCCTCCCTCTGGAGACCCAGATATGTTGAAGTTGGTTTTAGATACGACTGTTGTGCGTAGGGGACACACACAAAGGGTAAGATTTTCTTCTTTGTTTCTTGTGTGAAATGTTGTCAATTAATTCAGGGGTAGGGCTTTTGTTCAATACAGTACATTTAATTTCTTCAGTCCTGAGCTTAGAGCTTGTGAATGAAAAGTTTATATTGTTCAATGCATTGTTCTTGGGCAAAATAAGATTGAGATACTGAAATAAAAACAATTGCTCAATAAAAATTTTAGAACATGTTCATGTTAAGATGTAATTAAAATATGTGCAATATCCGGAATACTCAATATTAAAATCTATGTTGCGAGTAAGCACAGCAAGTTAGGTTTATTCGCTAAGCTAGAAAAAACTAAAATTTCAATGTATCATATATGCTACATAGTAACCGAAGAGGTTAATGGTGTCTATTCCTGATTGAAAATTATGTTTTGACCTTGGTATGGGTGTAAGACGACGTACCATGGAATGGAAGGTAGCATGTTTATGTGATACTGGGTTTTCTCAATATAAGGTTACTACAGCGTCTGCTGTGGTGGGTTTTTTGTAACTTTGAAACTTTGTGTATTTGTGCTGATACTGTATCTGTGTTGAGGTCTGAGAAGTTAATGTTTTTTTCAGATATCTACAAGATGAACGGTATGTTTTCTGAAACATGGATATGGTCTCTAGTGTTTCCAACATAAAATGAAGATAGGTTTTTAATGGCCACTTTTCGGTTAGTACTGGCTTGCCAACAGGTCTATTGATTTTTGTACAGCTGTTTCTCTTTTCTCCAGAGATCTCTCATTTTTCTGCAGGCAGCATCTATCCTTCCCCGCGTGAGTCTACTTCTGCAACCTTGCGTTTGTTCTGTAGACTTTCCTGCTTAGTCATGTTGCACATTTTGTCAGTCTGTATTACGTTTCTCCTCCTTCGTTTGCTGCATTTTGTATGAACTCTTTCGTGCATTAAATTTATCGTTTAATGCGTTTTCCAGGGTTTTCTACTAAGCCTCTCCCTTTGACCCATTTCATTCTCTGCTTCTTTTCCTCTATGATCCCTCAAAACTATCCACTTTTATAATTCATTTCTTTCCTCTGTTTTAGTCAAATGTTGCCTAATGCTCTCTCTGAAACTTTCGACAACTTCTCTTTTCTTCAGCGTATCTGGGTCCCATCACCTTATTTCCCTGCCTTTTGGTATTTTTTCAGTTTTACTCTGCATTTTGTAAGCGATGAATCGTGGTTAGACTGAAGTTTAAAGTCTGGTTTCGCAATCCCCGTCCTACAATTCTATATTCAATCTGAAACCTTCTAGTATTCGCAGGTCATTTCCACGTAAGCAACGTTCTTTCTTGATTCTTAAACTGTGAGTTAGTTCTGATTAAAAATTGCTTTTTACAAAATTCTACCAGGCGGCTTCCTCTTTTATTCCTTTCTCCCAGTCCATATTCTCCTGCTCTTTTTCTTTAGCTTTCTTTCTCCACTACTGAATTTCAGACACCCATTACAATTAAATTTTTCTTACCCTTAACAACATGAGTATTATGCTTCATCTGATCATTCATACTTTCAACTCCTAAAACATCTGCGAAAGTTGTTGGCGTATAAACTTTTTACTTTTGTGGTGGGTGTTGGTATCGTGTTTGTCTTGGCTACAGCAATGCGTTCGGTATGCTGTTCATAGTAGCGTTCCGGCATTCTTATTTTCTTATTCACTAATAACGTTATTCCTTTATTACGGCTATTCGATTTTGTGTTGCCGGCTGGGGTGGCTGAGCGGTTCTCGGCGCTTCAGTCCGGAACCGCGCCACTGCTACGGTCGCAGGTTCGAATCCTGCCTCGGGCATGGATGTGTGTGATGTCCTTAGGTTAGTTAGGTTTAAGTAGTTCTAAGTTCTAGGGGACTGATGACCTCAAAAGTTAAGTCCCATAGTGCTCAGAGCCATTTGGACCATCTGATTTCGTGTTGACAACCCTGTACTGAGCTGACCAGAAGTTCTGACCCTTATGCAACATCACTTCACTAGTTCCCAGGACGTCCCACCTCAGTGCATCCGAATATCTTTTTTAAAATTTATAACTTATTTAGATTAAGTGATCTAACATGACATGCTCCAAACTGTAATAAAGTAGTTTTGGTTTTCATGCTGATGGCATCCTCCTGAGTAGTGCCCTTGGAGATCCCTATCTTATCTCCGGATTTTGACCCAAAAAGGTGACATCATCATTACAGTAGAGCTGCATGTCCTCAAAATAATGGCTGTAGTTTCACCTTGCTTTCAGCCATTTGCAGTACCAGAACAACAAGGCCATGTTACAAAGGTAGATCACTCATCCAGATGGTGCATGCAGCTAATGAAATGACTGCTGCCCCTCTTCCGGAACCATGGGATTGCTTCGGCTCTCCCCAGATACCCTCGGTTGTGCTGCATCTACTGTGCGTCTCTTTGTATCACTGAGGTACCCGGGCAACATCAATATGGCAACCTCCTTGGTTCATGATGTTCCTTGGGATATGTTTCAGAAAACATACCGTTCATCTTGTAGATATCTGAAAAAAACATTAACTTCTCAGACTTCAACACAGATACAGTATCAGCACAAATACACAAAGTTTCAAAGTTACAAAAAACCCACCACAGCAGACGCTGTAGTAACCTTATAGTGAGAAAACCCAGTATCACATAAACATGCTACCTTCCATTCCATGGTACGTCGTCTTACACCCATACCAAGGTCAAAACGTAATTTTCAATCAGGAATAGACGCCATTAACCTCTTCGGTTACTATGTAGCATATATGATACATTGAAATTTTAGTTTTTTCTAGCTTAGCGAATAAACCTAACTTGCTGTGCTTACTCGCAACATAGATTTTACACCGTGCGCTTTCACTACTTCACTTGGTTTCTCTGCACGTTCCAAGTAGGTTCCACCATATGTTTAAAAATATGTTAAGCGCTGTGTCACCAAGTCTTCGAAAAATAAAAGTAATTTATGTTTGTTTTTAATAATTTTGGACTAGAATGTGTTTAGACCCTGCTGTAATGTGCAAATAGGCCGTACACTATAGAATATATGATTATTTATTTCATGAAAACAGTAGAGCAAGGTATTGCTTTCGGTGTAGCTGTGGAACTAAATTTGATAATTTTCACATTCCAGTGACGTTGTTTTCATAGCTTTTAGGTGTTTAATATTGAGTATTCCGGATATTGCACATATTTTAATTACATCCTAACATGAACATGTTCTAAAATTTTTATTGAGCAATTGTTTTTATTTCAGTATCTCAATCTTATTTTGCCCAAGAACAATGCATTGAACAATATAAACTTTTCATTCACAAGATCTAAGCTCAGGACTGAAGAAATTAAATGTACTGTATTGAACAAAAGCCCTACCCCTGAATTAATTGACAACATTTCACACAAGAAACAAAGAAGAAAATCTTACCCTTTGTGTGTGTCCCCTACGCAACAACAGTCGTATCTAAAACCAACTTCAACATATCTGGGTCTCCAAAGGGAGGGGCTCAGCAGAAAACCCTGGAAAACGCATGAGATGATAAATTTAATGCACGAAAGGAGTTCATACAAAATGCAGCAAACGAAGCAGGCGAAACGTAATACAGACTGACACAAAATGTGCAAAATGACTAAGCAGGAAAGGCTACAGGACAAATGCAAGGCTATAGAAGTATGCATAACCCGGGGAAGGATAGATGCTGCCTGCAGACAAATGAAAGAGATCTCTGGAGAAAAGAGAAGCAGCTGTACAAAAATCAATAGACCTGTTGGCAAGCCAGTGCTAACCGGAAAGTGGGCGAAAAATATCGAAGGGTTATAAAAGGGGAACAAACATGGGGACGACATTATAGAAGTACAAGAGCAGGACGGGGTGGGAGGTATGATAGTGAGGGAAGAATATGACAGAGAGCTAAAAGACCTAAGTGGAAATGGAGGCTTTAAGTATAAGTCATTCTCTATAGACTAACTGAGAACTTTGGGAGATCAAGCCATGATAAAAATGTTCCACCTGCTGTCCAAGATACATGAGCCAGACGAATTACCCCCCAACTTTATGATAAACCTGATAATTTCAATTCCAAAGTATGAAGATTGCAAAACTGGAAGAAGCCGATATTGGGAAAAATCGGATTGTGTTCCGGTGACATGTAGGAACTCTCACGGTAGTACCAACCCTTCCAGGTATCCTAGAAGAGATGATGAAGAACAGCTAACCTAAGTTAACAACATCTGTACATTTAGAGAAAGAGTCTGATAGTGGTTATTGGTATGCATTCATTGAAATGTTGAACGTAGTTGCGATAAAATACGGGGAGTAAAAGTTTATTTACAGAAGCCAGACTGCAGTTAAACAAGTAGAAGGGCATGAAAGGGAAGCAGTGTTTGAGAAGGGGGTGAGCCAGACTACTATCCTACCCACTTTGTTTTCCAAACTGTACATTGAGCAAGCAATAAAGAAATCTCAGTAGAAATTTGTAGAGGGAGTTATAGTTCACGATGTTGAGACAAAAACTTCGAAGTTTGCCGATGGCACTGTAATTTTGTAAGAAATGGCAAATTATTTGGAAGAAAAATGGAGCGAAATTATAGCATTACATGCGCATGTCCAATATAGTTGGATCTACTTTGCGTCACGTGAGTGCAGAGGAGTCGAAACAAGTAGTGACCCATGACGTCATATCAACTTGAGATTTTTTTATAGATATAATGAATTTCTAATTTTTATTGATTATTTGCAGAGTAATGAATTTAATTATGTACAACATTTAGTAGGTAATGAGTTTTAGTGAGATACATATAAATATGTTTTGACATAGCAAATCACCTTGTTGCATTTGCATGATACGTTTTCTCTTTCTAAGAAAAAAAAAAAACTTCCGTGTTGCTCGAGCGCGCGATCAAGTAGTCGTGGAGTGCAGATCTTCTGTAACTTTCATGAATGGACATAGAATTGTTAATTTTCAATCCGGAGTTGATTTAAAAATTATTCTAGGAAACCACAGCCCGACTTTGGTGCAAAAAATCGCGCGCGAATTCTCAAATATCGGCGCGGAGTTTTCAGATGAGCGGCTGGATATCGGGCGTTATCGTCGCATGTAGGATTCAGTAACATTAACCGGAATTTACGGACATAAGGTTGATAATAACTATCAAAGAAATATATGAGCTGTATAGTAGTCGTCTTGATGCTTAAAGCAAGCGGGAAGCGATTTACTGACGGGATACGACAAATATTAATCATTGCGTAGTCAGCTTGTTGATACGATGCTTAGCAACTCATAAACGGACAGTGATAGAATTACTGAAACGATCTTTTAAGTATCAATGACCACTACACACACATCAGAAACTAATTACTCTAACTGTGAGTGACTTCTGGATTGGATGAGTTCATTTATTTCAGCTAATTGCTATTAATAAACTTCTTTCGAGGTTGAAACTTCATCAATGGTTTCGCAATCATTCAGTTTAGTAGAATGATAGATAATAATAGCTATGCTACTATTTGTAGTTTTAAAACAAAAGAGAGCACATATCTGTTCTTCTTTTGAGAAGTGTTAGTATTTCAGTCATCAATCTTCTCAAACCAGAGGCACGAGTGATGCTCCCTCACAACACTACAGTATCGTGAACCACCACACACATGTGGCCCCTTCTCACTACATTTCTGCATTGAAAACCCCTGAGACATACCCGTGGTACGATGAAGGAAGAAAGAAGAGGAAAGATTAGCGAAAGAAACGGACCAAAGAGAGTAGGTCACAACATGGGTAGTATACTGAAAGTGGGTTTAAAGACGAACATCAACAATTATATAACGAGGGTAATGGAAAGTACTCGAGTTAGGTAATATCAAGCTCAGGGACAATGGTTAGGAAATGAGACACTGAAAGTGGTGTGTGAGTTTTGCTACATGGGCAATAAAACAATTCATGACGGCCGAAGAAGAGAAAATATAAAATGTAGACTAGTAACAGCGAGAAAACCGTTTCTGAAAAACAGGAATCTGTTAACATGTAACACAGAATGTTTTCCGTGAAGGTTTCTGTCTGGAGTAATACAGGAAGCAGGTTGAAGTAGATGTTGGTTGCGGTAATTATGCAAAGATGAGAAGGCTTGCTGCATCATATCAGTCTGTGGACTGAAGACCACAACTATAACCATTCGAATGTTCTCACGGAAGTCGTTCCAATCCAAGTTGAATAAATTTAAGTTCTGTGGGTGGTTTTTCTTCCTTTTTTATATATACGAAAATTAATACCACACCTGCTCAACATAGTTCATTTTCGATAAAAGTACTTCACACCAACGTTCGAAATATAGAGTGAAAGTGTTTGCTTAATCACTAGAGCGCAATGTGATCGTAACGACGTGTGATTACACAAGACGTCAGTGACGATATATCTCCATCGATCGTTTCCTCGTATGCGAATAACCTTACCTAAGGTTGACCACGCTAGTGAGGTTTCTGTTGTGTTTTTGCTAAGCTCGCGCAGAGCTTTCCTTGAATTTAGGTCAACAAAAACCAAATCTGTTATTGGCACTCTTACATTTCAAACCTGGTTAAATCAAACATCCTAAAATATCGATTCGGAGCAGTAAACGTTGGAATAACCAGATGGAATTATTATTTGCAGTTTACTCACAACTGCAGGTTTTCAGGCACATTTGATCGCCACCTCCGATTTATAACTGTACGGACACGACCGGTTATTACACAGGAAAATAATTCATTATACACGCTATCCCCTCAAAAAGTATGCGTTATTCAATTAAAATCAGCCTCCACGAAGTCATTACCTCATTTGCAGCTGAGAGTGTAATGCCTTTATTCTGAGAATTTTCCAGGAAAATCTCAATAACTCTAAACAAATTATATCCCACAGTAACTCTTGTGTAATTCAAATTCACATTTTCATTTATCCAGGCAACGAGAAACACTGTCTCATGCCAACCTCTTCGCTGTCTCCTCTTACAACTGACCTACTAGTAGGACCTCTCTCTTGTACTGCTTTTACATTAAGAAATTAACTCCGGGCATCATATTTTACAATAAACAATGGACACATTATTTCATAAAGAAGTTCATTTAAATAAGAAGCAGTGTGAAAATATTTTATTATTGATGTTCATAATTAATGAGGGAAAGAGACAAATCATGTAAATGAAAAATCCGTCACAATCAAAAAATAAAAAGCGTGATGAAGTGTGTCTTCTCGACCTCTATCTTCTCTACGTCTTTCGTCATTCAGTAATGATCCTGTCTATTTGTAAATGTAATAATTTAACTGACGCAAGTCATTCTTCACTATCGATCTACAGATATAGAACGGGCTTGTATGAAACTGTTTCTGGGAATGACAGTAGTCATAGCTGACAAAAAATCATTGAGAAACATTGGTGTACCAGTAGATGGTAAATGTGATAGTCTAAGTAATAACTCTAAATTTTCAGTACATCTCTTGCTAGAAATGTACCACGCGATTATAATTAAAGTGCACCTACTCACAGAGGTCCCTTGTGGGCTGAAATATTTCTGTGCGTCTTTCCTGTATTCGCAGCGCCAAAGATGCATCTGGTGGCCAAAACTGGATCTAATTTTTTCAGCGTAAATTGGTTCCACATTAATGGGAACATCTACCAAATTTAGATGCCGTACGACAATTACAACTCGCAATGGAGCTCTGTGAGTAGCTGCACTTTAATTATAGCTGAGTCAGTAACGGGTTGTCTCGGAAATCCTACAGTCATTATCTGCAACTGCTCAAGTGGAAAGTAGAAGTGCAACCAATTGATGGTAGCCTACAAATACAATACAGCAATGTAAAATGTACGAGGACTACTCTGAAAGTAAGGAACGACCGGTCGCGAAATGGAAACAACAGTGAAATCTAAAATGTTTTATTTGCCACGGTTAGCTACAGCTTCCGCCTACTTCTCTACATAGTGGCCACTCCGAGTTGGACATCTGTCGTAGCGTTGTACCAACTTTCTAACACCCTCATCATAGAAGGCAGCCTCCTGCACTTTCCGACAATTGTCTGCCCTGGATTTCTCTGTGCCAAAATGTTGCCTTCATAGTCAGCGGTCCATTTGAGCAGAGATGAAAATGGGAGGGAGCCAAGCCCGGGCTGTATTGTGTTTTATCAGACACTTTCCATCGAAAACGCTGCAGGAGTGTCCACATTGCCCTGCACTCTGCGGTCGAGAATCGCCATAAAGACTGACATGCAAGACAGTTACGATGAGTGGGATTGCATGAAATTAGAAGAAATCTCTTGGCAGGCACCCCTACTTTGGCGGGAGATACTGATTTCTCAGAACTGAGAAGAGCGGCCTAGCGCCATCTACGGACGTACTAGAGACACAGGCTAACACATTTTAGCAAAGCGTCATCGGATTTTCACTGTGGTTTCCATTTCGCGACCGATCGTTCCTTATTTTCCGAACAGCCCAAGATACAACGATCACTGGAAAGGGTCCGTGGGATACAAAGAAAGAAAACTGACGGAAGTTATAGTTGCCGGTCAATGTATTTAACGTATCCGTCAAGTTTGAATCCTTGTTACAGTTATCTTCCTTTTTTTCCTGTCACATTAAGTCACGTCCTGTAGAGAAGAGAACAGAAGCAGTTGAGATGTGATGTTGAAGGAGACGTATGGAGATACAAAGATCGGAAGTTCTGTGCAGGATCGACGAGTAAAGAAATATGTGGAAACCAATAACTATAAGGAGAAACGAGATGGTAAGATAAGTGTTAAAACCTTCCTTGTTTCGCTCAATCGGAGGATTCTTCGGCAGCACTTTAGCTGTCAACATGAACGACCAAGGCAGATCTCCGCTCTTCATGTCTTTTTGCCTAGTTGTTCATTTCTGTGTGGGAGCTACAACTGACATGCTTTACTATACGACATACTTTACTACACCTCAGTCGTGTCCTACCTCTTTTTTTTTTTTCATTTTGTGACCAAGAGAAGGTGTTTCATGTGACAGGGCACACACCAAGAATATTCATAGCCCCAAAAAACGACCTTCAGACTAATCTGGGTCCTAAGTTCGCAAACTTCGTGAGGATGTTTCAAAATTCAAAATTCTGACTCTGCCTTTCGCTGTGCATATGTTCCACCGTAAGATTTATCGCCGAAAACATTGACTCATTTAGAATGAGCTGGAACAGTTATTCCGTGAATAGTAGACGGAAAACATACTTCCACTTGGTTAATAATTCCTCACGCTTTTAACAGGATGACCAGCATTACTTAGCTGGTTTTCAGTAGGTTTTGCTACAGTCGCAGGTTCGAATCCTGCCTCGGGCATGGATGTGTGTGATGTCCTTAGGTTAGTTACGTTTAATTAGTTCTATGTTCTAGGCGACTGATGACCTCAGAAGTTAAGTCGCATAGTGCTCAGAACCATTTGAGCCATTCTGTAGGCTCAGAGAAGAAACAAAAAAAAAACTGAGCAATAAACTCTGCGTCTTCAAATCCAAGAAGAAAACTTTGTTAGTGGAACGCTGCTTCTGTTCTCCATAAGAGTTCCTCGTAGTAGATTCGGACTTTCCTGTGTAATAAGTTCCTTAATCGTAAACTCTCTCACAAAATTTGTTTATCGAGTTCCATTACATTTAAATTTCAAGTCGTCAATGTGTAAACTATGTACTCACTCGTACCATGAACATTTCGCTTTGGACCCGAAGATCACACTGAACGTAATAAGTATATTAATAAATAATAAATAAATAGGTTTCACTGTATTGAATTCTTTGTACATTCCAGAAAAGTGAATCACAAAACCTGTCCAGTACACCCCGGTCTTACGCATTACCGTGATATAAAATATTATTTTCCCATTCTATATCAGGACAGTCAAACACCACAAAAGCAAACTGAAAACGAGCAGAACGAGTAAGTGACGGAACATCATTTGGGAAACCAAAGTACATGTGTTGCAAAAAACTGGAACCCACCCAAACCAAATACGAGAAAATCGCGAGTCTTTCTAATTACAAACGCTTAGGCGAGATCATTGAGCAGACTCGTCTGGAGAAGACTGATTATGAAACTCGTTACTTCGAAACAGGAACAGGTTTCAGGGATGGTAAATACACCTGTAAGAGAAGACATACTGGGGCACTGCTACACGGTCATCAAACTAGAATGTTTGTATGGGGCTGAAACGCTCACTTTAATCAGAAAGAGAAACATTGACGAAAGCCAAACGAGAGAACGGAAAGCAATCAGGACAAATTTAGGCCCAAACTATACTGAAGAAGGGACGACTGGGTAAAGCAAATAAAGAAACTGAAAAGTATAGCAATATTTATTCGGATGTAAAAAGCGTAGATTGAGATTCTATGGACATATTAAAAGGATAGAAGCAACCAGATTAACTGTACAAGTTGTGGAATTCTACGAAAGTCACAGTAATGCTAGAAGTGAAATAATAAAATGGCTCTGTGCAGTAAAAGAAGACTTGAAGAAAGCCAAAATAACACAACTTGACAAAATGTTTAGGCTGTATGTTCCGAGTGGATAGTTGGAGTGGCAGAATAACCCTAAAATAAGGTAACAGCATCGTGTGACGGCAGGGAAACAGGCCATTCCGATAGAAAGAAAGTTACACGAGCCCAACGAAAAGATAAAGTACACTTTGATAACGCAATCTGTTGCACATCGCTTGGTCCCATGCGGACCAACTCTCACTTAAACTGTCACACAACTGAACTGCTGTAGTCCGTCGTCGCGCAATCGCCGATGAAGGAGCAATACTATCAGCGGATGATGCCACCGAGAGAAGGTTGAGACGCTGATAAAATCGTACTGGACTGCCACCGCCTATTAGCCCTGCTGTACAGCCAGCTACCTGGACCCCACACTGCGCCTCCCGTTCCTGTAGGGAGGCGAACCCGTCTGGTAATAGATACGTCGAAACCGGACGCCGCCCCATCCACGCTTACACGCGCAAGAGGCTCCCCCTCTACATGTATCTCTCTCCCTCTGTATGTGTGTGTGTGTGTGTGTGTGTGTGTGTGTGTGTCGGTAGCACGTGATTTCCCCCCCCCCCCCCCCACACACACACACACGCACAGACATACTGCACACATGCACAAGCACGCACTCTCACGCATACAATGGCTTCCTCACCTGGGGCTATTGCATTACGTGCGCTCACGTCTATAACTATTACACGTCTCATGTTTATTGTACTGTCTCATATAAAACAGGAACCTGTGCACCAGGGCTCTCTACCAGCAGTGATACGGAACAGGTTCCAGCAGACAGTAGGGGTGACCAAACATTTTTAAGGCCGGGAGAGTCTTCTACTGAGAAGATAGAACACCTAAGAACAAATGACGTTTCTTGGTCAGCACCTCACCCTGATGACTGTGCTAAGAATCATATGAACGATCACACAAAAAAAACCGCGGTGTGCAATTTCCACCATTGTTTTTGTTGTTCTCATGCATGGGGCTGTGTTTTGTGAAGCATATACACATTTAAGTGCTGAGTAATACGAGGGTGAGTCAAATGAAAATCTTAAATTTGTAATAACAAATCGAAATTTCGCGCCGTTATCCTGTAATTTGTTAAGCGTGCTACAAACAGCGTGCAGAATGGCCTGTAGGTGGCAGCATATTGCATATGCACACATACCGCCACAGTATCAGTCCGCGTTCGACCATCCTGATTTACGTTTTCCGTGATTTCCCTAAATCGCTCCAGGCAAATGCCAGGATGGTTCCTTTGAAAGGGCACGGCCGACTTCCTTTCCCATCCTTCCCTAATCCGATGAGACCGATGACCTCGCTGTTTGGTCTCTTCCCCCCACACAAATAAACCAACAGTATCAGTATAAAGACGGCCACCCCACTTCCGACTTGCACCAGGGAAGAACAGCGTTGTGTTATTCGGTTTTTGCGGAGTAAAGGTGTGAAACCTATTGAAATTCATCGACGAATGAAGGTTCAGTACGGTGATGCATGTTTGTCACAGCAGCAATTCTACAAATTGAGTAGGAAGTTCGCAAATGGTGTGACTTCAGTGGAAGATGCTCCTCGTCCATGTCAGGCACGACGAGTTGTGACTCGACAGAACATTGCAGCAGTTGAAGCCATAGTGAAGGAAAACCACCGAGTGACACTGAGTGACATCGCAGCATGTTTACAGATTAGTCATGGGTCAGCACACCACATTGTGCCTGATGTGCTCCAGATTCACAAAGTGTCTGCAAGATGAGTGCCACAGCAGCTGACTCCTGAAATGAGAGAACACGTGTTGATGCTTGGTGAAGAGCATCTTCGGCGCTTTGAACGAGAAGATTATGGCTTCCTTGCAATAATTGTTACTGGGGACGAAACCTGGGTCCACTTCCACCAACCGGAAACGAAGAGAGCGAGCAAGGAATGGCGCCATTCCTCATCACCAAGTGATTTCCATATACTTGGACCACTCAAAGAAGCAATGGGAGGAAAGAAGTTCCGTTCTGATGAAGAGGTACGCCACGCGGTGCATGAGTGGTTGCGCGGACTACCAAAAGAATTTTTTTCTAAAGGAATTTATGCACTTTGTAAGCGCTGGAGGACTTGCATTGAGCGTGGGGAAGATTACGTTGAAAAGTGATACAGCTTTGTACCACTTCCGCACAATAAATAATATTTAAAAAAATATTTAAGGTTTTCATTTGACTCGCCCTCGTAGAACATATTGAGAAATTCTCTCTACGAACTTCTAGGACTTACAGAGGTGAGTGTATAGATAATATTTTAAGCTGGAACCCATGACCGGAAACGTACCATTTCCGTGCTACAACGATTTGAAAGCATGTTGGTAACGCGGCCACTTTTACAAGTAAGTAATTAGCCGTGATCCAGTACATCACTTGTCTTAAATTCATCCACAGCCAAAGAAATTGCTCATGTACCTACTGACAGTTTCTCCTCCACGTGATGCTATGGCGTCTCCTTGGAGTACCGCAGTCACGCCTGCCGATGGTGAAAGTACCCTTTCCAGTTGCCGTTGCGTAATTGTGACGAAAAGTGTGTGCTGTGGAGTCGGATGTTGTGGAGAACGACCTTGGTAAAGGCGACGAACAACACTTTCATTATAGCGAGCTTCGCCATTCAGGTGGATCATTCGGTGTATCCTGAAAACGTGTACCGAGCGAGGTGGCGCAGTGGTTAGCACACTGGACTCGCATTCGGGAGGACGACGGTTCAATCCCGCGTCCGGCTATCCTGATTTAGGTTTTCCGTGATTTCCTTAAATCACTCCAGGCAAATGCCGGGATGGTTCCTCTGAAAGGGCACGGCCGACTTCCTTCCCCATCCTTCCCTAATCCGACGAGACCGATGACCTCGCAGTTTGGTCTCTTCCCACAAACAACCCAACCCACAACCCCGAAAACGTGTCCTACTCACTTTGGACCATCACGCACAGACACGTAAACGAAGGCTCCAACCGGGTCAGAGAGGTAGGACAGACTTCAAGTGACATCAGATGATCCGACGTAACCTCCCCCCACCATGACTACCCTGCTTCACACCTCCGAGCAAACACGTTCTCACACGGCTTTAGCGCAGAAGCGGTAAGTTTCCGCACATGGGTTCGTATTCAAAATATCAAGTACTCACTCCCCTCCAAAAGCTCTAGAAGTTAGTAACAGGAATTTCCGAATACCCTGTATAGTGAAGCTATTTGGGATATATTGCTTATTCTTCAGTTACAGAATTTTATAATGAGTGAATTGTGATACATTTTTAGAACTGTTTGTATAATACGTGACAGCTAAACCATACTTCGTCAGTCGCGCACAATTTTTGTACCTTGAAGCAGAGGAAGTTTTCTCACCATGTAAAACATGTCATACTTGCAAATGAATTGAGACATTTTAATGTCTTAACGATTTTACCAGTGTTGAAAAGGAAAATTTCTATTACTTCCCAATATCTTGTGTTTCAAAATGTACCTCACTTGTAACTGGTTTTTGATAATACTTTTTCTTGATTTGATTTCACTTACTGACTAGTTTTGGTGTATAGTAGATTAACAATGTAAAACATACACTAGTAAATGCAATACTGACAAGATTTTTTTCGATTTCAATGCTTTTAAATTTTAGTAGAACATTTGTTCCTAGATATATGACTATGTTGTACCTGGAAACGTATTTTCACATTTGGAAAAACCGTGATTTTCCAGGGTAATTTTTGTAGGTTCAAAATAAAATTGCTGCAGCTAAGTTGTGAACGCAGGATTTTAAAAATGGTATGAGAAAATTCTAGTACAGCCATGGCTAGAGATCTGAAAGTTCAAGGAATTGTAGCGAGCTAAAATACTCTTTCCTACCAACAAGGCTGCAAAGCAAGATAATGCACATATACTGGCTTTCCAGCAAAGGTAGATCATGTCCCGATCACATCTCCAATCTCAATTCAGTAATGAGACACTACAAGATGACGAGACAAAACTGTCATCGTCTTTGTGGATTCTTGAAAAAAAGCTTGCTGCACAACAATACTATTCCCTACACTGCTAAAATGTGCAATAGATAATAAATTACTTAATTTTATTGAAGAATCTCTCACGAACTCTAAACCAAAGTAAAATTCCCAGACGAATTGTCCAAAATTTTAAATCTGGAATCCGACAAGGGGATGAATTTTAGACTGTACTCTTTAATTATATGTTGTACAAAATTTTTAGTAAATGAGAAATTCTGCTAGGAAAAGCTGGAACAAATCAACAGAAAAACTAGAAACGAGATACAAAAGCTTCGCTCAAAAGAACAACTATACTGAGTAATTATTTTAAGTGCTCCCAGTTTTCACGGAACCGACGGAATAAGAAGTGCGATTCGGAATGTTGCAGTGTACACTATGAAATGTAGTTGTAATTTCCTGTGTACACACATCAAGAAATGTTAGGCGTATTTGTTTGCCCGTGCGCCTCGCAGTGGAGCACAATACCTCGGAACAACCTCTCCACAGCACACCGAATCAGAAGCATCGCATAGCTGGGACACAACATTAGACAAGTCGACGATGCGAATATTGTTCGCGTTTATTAAAGTGTTGTCTCCAGAGTGTCGAAAACGTTACAGGAAATTCAATAGCATATCGGCATCCCAAAGGCAGTCCACGCAAAACTACAGCATCTTAGGTACGGTGTGTAACGATATCTGCATGGAGACATCCTACGAAGATAGCGATCACTCTGCGGCACGAGCTTTGAGAAGCCACAGAGGCTACCATAAGTACTCAAACTGTGCGCAGCAGACTTCATGATGGGGAGGGGGGAGAGGGCGGTGTTCAGCTGAAGACCTCTCAAGACTCCATCCACCACTCCGCCCACCACATCACAGGCGCTCTCGTGTAAGATGGGCTAGAGTACATGAACATTGGACACAAGACCAATTGTAAGTAGGCTGTTTAGGTTTTTTATATTGGTAACGTCACCTAGCGCTCTGTATGAAAATCACTGGCTGTGCTGTGTGAAGTCAGTGGCTGGTTGGCATTGTTGTAATACTCGCCATTGTAGTGTTTGGGCAGTTGGGTGTTAACAGCGCATAGCGTTGCGCAGTTGGAGGTGAGCCGCCAGCAGTGGTGGGTGTGGGGAGAGAGATGGCGGAGTTTTGAGAGCGGACGATCTGGACGTGTCTCATTACGAAAGAGTAAATTTGTAAGACGGGATGTCACGAACTGATATATATGTATTATGACTTTTGAACAATATTAAGGTAAATACATTGTTTGTTCTCTATCAAAATCTTTCTTTTGCTAGCTGTGCCTATCAGTAGTTAGTGCCATCCGTAGTTTGAATCTTTTATTTAGCTGGCAGTAGTGGCGCTCGCTGTATTGCAGTAGTCCGAGTAACGAAGATTTTTGTGAGGTAAGTGATTTGTGAAAGGTATAGGTTAATGTTAGTCAGGTCCATTCTTTTGTAGGGATTATTGAAAGTCAGATTGCGTTGTGCTAAAAAAAATATTGTGTGTCAGTTTAAGCACAGTCTTGTACAATTTTTCTAAGGGGACGTTTCACAATGGACCATAACGTTGTTCGCCCTAAGTGCGAATAGTCTTGCTCCCTGAAACAACAACTCCCTTTGCATATGGAGGCAAACACGGGAAAGTAATCATACCTCAATGATTGTGGAACAGTAGCAACTATCCGGTAGCTCAATCGTATTTCGGGCAGATATCATTTATGGCCGCCGCAAATCATTCGTTCCAGGTTAAGGCAACACAATTACTGCAGTATAAGAAAACAACATTCTCCGACCCACAGTCAATGACTTTGCAGTGAGTGTAGGGGAAGCATTCACTCTAAACTAAAACTAAACTCCTCCCGAACAGGCCATCAAGGCCCAATCGTACCGACCGGCCGCCGTGTCATCCTCAGCCTACAGGCGTCACTGGATGCGGATACGGAGTGGCAAGTGGTCAGCACACCGCTCTCCCGACCGTATGTCAGTTTCCGAGACCGAAACCACTTCATCTCCATCAAGTAGCTCCTCAGTTTACCTCACAAGGGCTGTGTCCGCCCACTCGGCGGACCGGATGGTCACCCATCCAAGTGCTAGAGCTCATCCCGACAGCGCTTAACTTCGGTGATCTGACGGGTACCTGTGTTACCACTGCGGCAAGCCCGCTGGCAAACATTCACTCTACAGGATGACAAAATCTGACCTCATCGTAATCAAAGTTTGTGTGACAGCAGCTGACAGGACGAGGGATCCGAAGAATGGATTGGCCAGCAGGCTCGCCAGATATGAAATGCATAGAACATGAATGGAGCTTTCTGAAAAGCGTGATTTCCAGACGCCAACATCCTCCATCAATGACTGAAGCCCTCAGGAATTCTGCTATTGAGTGGCACAAATGTCTCAAAGGGCCTGCAGTGAATTGGTACTGAGTATGCCCCGTCGCATGTAAGAGTGCCTGAGGGTTCGTGGAGGACATACACGTTACTGAACAGTACACTAAACACACCGTTTTATGGTTTTTGGAACTTGTGGTACATTGCAAATTTTTTTGTTGTTCCAGGTAATGTTCTTTTTTCATTTCATAATCTGTAAAATTCTGTATTACCAAAAAATACAGTATAAGACATTTATCTCATTTCAAGATTCGAGAACCAATTATGTGCTTAACTTTTTTTGATGGATGTACTTTAAATGTTCGCTTCCGGTTTTTGCTGTCATCCCTTCGATTATAAGCCCACCAAGTTAAAAGTATGCCTGCGACAACGCAGTTAATAAATTGTAATTTTGGCACCCTTAATGTTGATGTCCTTGGTTTCAGTTTCATTGAAGATTATTTTGACATTTCCTTATGCTAAATACATCTTTCTGACAGCCATTTGGTTTTCGAATTTCTTTCCATTTCTTTTGTAGCTGCCTCAAATTTGCTTTCCAG